>NC_058369.1:137340180-137455180 GCF_018350175.1 Felis catus | reverse complement strand
CATTGTGTGAGAGTCTGTACATCTTTGTTCTTCTCACAACAAACCTCAGGAAAGTATTTTATCATTTTTTTTGCCATTTTACAAGTTCCAAAGTTGTAGTAAAAAGGGTTAAAGAGCTTTACCAAAGACACACAGTTAGTGAGTGACAGAACCTACATTCTGTAGTCTGTTTTACCCAGGGGCCTGGGCTCTGAATCACCATTCTGTATATGCCACCCTCCCCTCAGAATTCCCCAGTAGTAACTTACATCCTACATTCACTACCTGGCGAAACTGTAACCTCTCTGTTCATTTGTCTAATACAGCACCTAAACCCAATGCTTCTCTGAG
Source organism: Felis catus (assembly GCF_018350175.1). NCBI lineage: Eukaryota > Metazoa > Chordata > Mammalia > Carnivora > Felidae > Felis > Felis catus. The sequence continues at coordinate 137,454,850 of NC_058369.1, read as the reverse complement.
ACTTCTATCCCTGATGAATTTCCACTGTTTTCCTCTTTTTGAGCTCTCCTAACTGTATTCTCTAGAACCCCTTATATGCTCAAGCTCTTGACCTAAGTCCTTTCCTATTTGTGCGCATAACTGAAATTTGACTCATCTGTACACCTCTACTTCCCTTCAGTGTTACTGAACAGTCTCTATGGAATTTCTCCACATACAAAAGTGCACTGTCCCATTAATCACATCAGAATACAGAATGTTTATATATTCTATATCAGGCTTTAGAAATGTACTTGAGGGGTGCCTGAATGGCTCAGTCAGTAGAGCATGTGAATCTTACTGGGGTTATAAATTGGAGTCCCACATTGGGTGTGGAGATTACCTAAAAATAAAATATCTTTAAAAGTTCATTTATTCATTTTGAGAGGGAGAGAGACAGCAGAGAGGGAGAGAGACAGAGTAAGAATCCCAGCAGCATCTGCACTGTCAGTGCAGAGCCTGACACAGTGCAAAGTGTAGGGCTTGACCTCATGAACCGTGAGATCATGACCTGAGCTGTAAACAAGTGTTGGACACTCAACTTACTGAGCCACTCAGGCACCCCAAAAATAAAATCTTTAAAAAAAGAAGTGTGTTTGAACATAAGTTTAAAAAACCATAGGAATTACAAGCAATGTTCTCTCCTGCTTACCAATCCACCCAAGGTAAAGTAGGATTTGTCTCAGTTCTTGAGATTTTACATTTCCATCATTCCAAATCTGGAATGAATGATAATTTGCCAATTTTCCTAATGGCACTTTGGTTCAAGCTGAGTGAATGCTCTCCCCAGTTCTAACTACTGTGACCAGGGTAATAGATTATCATATAATTGTACAAATACAATCATCTTGAGCTACTTGGGCTCACGCATAGGGATAAAATAATCTTGTTATAGGGATGGGCAGATACTTCACTAGCTGGTTGGTATTTAATGAGTACAGAGATGTTATTGACTTTTATCTCGGTCAACAACATTTCCTTCTTAATTCTCAAGCAAAGATCCCATTTCCTCATGACATCTATACCATTAGGTGAGTTGTCACAAAGCTCTCTGCACGAGAATTAAAAATCCATTTCCAATTGTTGTCATTTCAATTGGTTTTCTATTGGTCCATAACAATTACCACAGATTTAGCATCTTCATGAGACTTATTTATTAGTATCTCAGTTCCTGTGAAATAAAAGTCCAGCACAGCATGGTTTTGTTACTTGCTCAAGATCTGATAAGGCTGAAATCAAGCTATCAGCTGGGTCGTCATCTGGGGCTCTGCTCCTATTCCACCATCACTGCTTATCAGCAGAATTCATTCCTTTCTCACATATTCTATGTGTCCCTCTCCATCTTCAAGTAAGCAACAGTGGATCCTTTTCATGTTTAGAATCTCGCCGACTCCCCCTTCTGTCACATCTCCCCCATTTCTTTTTCTGACTTTCTCCTTTTCCTTTAAGGACTGAGCTAAGTAATAATCCAGGATAATCTGTTTTAAGGCCAGTTGGTTAGTAACTTTAGTTATAGACTCAGTTTCTTTTGTCATGTAATCTAACATAACCACAGTAGTGACACTGGGGGTGCACAGCAGGGACAAAAGTTCTATCACACTAAAACATAAAAAGGTGTTCTCAAATGCAAGACAAAACAAAACAAAACAAAACAAACAATGGTAGAGAGGTTTTAAATAGATTTTATGAATGGAGCATATTCCTGAAATCAATCTGATAAAAATAGCACAAGAAAGGAAATAGTTGTCCTGGAGCTAATAAGGGGAGTTGGTGGTTGTCTTTTGACCTTACTACACTAACCCTTCAGGGGTTAGAAAATTATCACACATATAAACTCTAAATGAACTTTTCTTTCTCTGTCTCTGTCTCTGTTTCTGTTTTTGTCTCTGTCTCTATTTCTTTTTTTTAGTGTTTGAAGTTATTTTAGAGGTAAATGGGGAGAGCAAGCTAAGGGTTATGAATGCATTTATTCATTAATTGTACAAATAAATCTTTTATTTTTTAATTAATTTATTTTTTATTGATTTATTTTTTTTTGAAAGAGTGATAACATGAGTAGGGGAGGGGCACAGGGAGTGGGAGCAAAAGAATTTGAGGCAGGCTCCACACCCGGTGTGGAGCCCAACACAGGGCTCAGTCTCACAACTGTGAGGTCATGATCTGAGCTGAAATCAAGAGTTGGATGCTTAAGTGACTGAGCCACATAACATCCCTCTTTTACTTTTAATTTAGACTTTTTCATGTGTTTCAAAAGCATTAGTACTAGATTTTCAGAAGCTATCCAAGAAAATCGTCACCATTCGGCATTCCTATCTCTCTAGCCCTCAGGTTTTATTTCTCTTAAGAAACACTTAAACCATCTACCAGCTATCGCCAAACTACGTAAAATACGCATTCCTTTTTGATTCCAGTCCCTTTATGTGACCAACTTCCCAGGGACAGTCCTAAAAATTTCTAAGTCTATATAAGCATCACCTCAAGGCTTCAGCCTGCTGTTTTGTAAGAATATTAAAAAAAAAATTTAATGTTTATTTATTTTTGAGAGAGAGAGAGAGACATAATGCAAGTGGGTTGGGGGAAAGAGAGAGGGAGACACAGAATCTGAAGCAGGCTCCAGGCTCTGAGCTGTCAGCACAGAGCCCGATGCGGGGCTCGAACTCAGGAGCTATGAGATCATGACCTGAGCCGAAGTCGGATGCTCGACTGAGCCACCCAGGCGCCCCTTGTTAGAATATTTTTGAAGATTATGTTTGTAGAGGAGGTGAGAGCATAAATGAACTCCTGGTTTGATTTCATTTTACAATATTTATACTAGTAGAAGCCAAAGATAGTAGATATATTAAATTAGTATACCTATTAAAATGAATACATGCAAGTCTCCTAAATACAGAGATTAGTCATAAGTGACTAAGGAAAAAGTAGTTAAATTGGACTTTGTTAAAATTAAAAGCTTTGTGCTTCAAAGAACATGACTAGCAAAGTGAAAAGACAACACATAGAAGGGGAGAAGATATTTACAAACTGCATATCCAATGAGGGACTTGTATCACATTGTTTCCATATCTACAGGTTCTAGCAGTAGTTGTTCTGTGGAGTAGAGGAAACTACATGTGTGTGTAATGCATATCAAATGACACATTAGCTAAATCATCCTCAATACATTTTCATTAACTTGGTGATTATTTATCTTCATTAAACAAATAGGTATTTGAAATCTCTTACTATATTACTTTCTAATAATGATTGTGTTATCCCCAATATCATACAGTGTGTCCTATATTAATTCAAGTGATTTTTTTCCTTTAGTTAGAGCAAGGTTTGTTGCCCACAGAAGCTATGTTTTCTAGTTTCCAAAACACATTTTCCATAATTGAGGAAATGGTTTCCAAGTACTATTTATAGAAATCATGTTGACTTTTGTGGTGGGTATTAAACAGGGGTTTTTTAAAATCCAAAGGTCAGAACCAAATTCAAAGCAGCTTACTCTAGCCATGGGAAGGGAAGAATCAATCATCCTTTGGATGTTAAGCACTAGAGTTCGAATGGCATGAATCCCCCATATGCTAATTTCTGGATCCAGTGCATCAACCTTATTTTCCAGGCTATCTTCTCTATATTGTGAACGCTTGGCCACTGTTAGTTCCAGGCTTATATCCCTACATACTTAAAAGGGAGAATCTTCTTTCCTATACAAAAAATTTAGGAGAGAGAGAAAGAGAGCAAGAGAATGGAAGAGGGAGAGAGGGAACCATTCCAGGGAAGGCCTTTTGCCCAACTTGGATGTCATATTGCCTTGTACTAGCAGCCACTGCCAGGCCGTGAAAGAGGAAGGTGCTTCTCACCTGGTGGCCATGATAGGAGCTTGGATAATAGAAGAAGGACACTGAAGGAAGAGTGCAGGTACAACCAGAAAAGTCACTGAAAGACTTCATGCCAGCTGCACAGCATTGAACTGACGTCTATCAGAACACACTTTCATTCTCTTTTCTCTTTGGTTTTTAACTTTTCAAAAAATAATTATTTTCTATTTCACAATGTTCGTGGGTAAGGTGTCTCAAAAGTGTTACAAAAGGAATGAATAGGTCTGGGTAAAAGATCCAGTTGGACAGGGGTTTGAGGAGCCTTCACTGAAAAGAAGGACCTCAATGTGGGATTTAATAAATATATAGCATATTTGGAAAACATAATAAAACTAGCAAACCACCTCAGGGACACAGAAGGTGATTAATGCTCACTAGGACTGTTTGTACAACAGTGGAGATATTGACCGGACCCTGTGATTGAGTTGGTAGAATAAACTGAGGAATGTAATAAAGTAAGGTAATTTCTATGAATTAGAACCACAGGGCCAGAGGACTGCCATGATCAGGTGAAAAACCAGGTCTGACCGCATGCAATCAGATCCAATGGACTCCTATGAACTTGTCCAGAGATTCTGGATATTCTGGGACACACAGATAGCTTATGTCTTTATGGCTATCTGTGTGTCCCAGAATATCCAAAGACATAAGTGAAGTTTTGAAGGGCAAATAACACTATTCCAACACTGTGTATCATTAAGTATTTATCACTTACTATGGGAGCACTATCATGGGTACTTTATTATTACAATGCAAGTAGATCTCAGGTTGCTCCAAAAAGATCTTTTCGTTAAACTATGAAATGACACTTCAAGAAAAATAGTGGGGTATAGTAGCATAAAGACAAACACGTTTTAGTAAACTAACTAATGATCTCTACAGATGAGTATATATTATTAGACAATATACATTTCCAAATACAAGTACTGATTTGTCCTCGTACCTAAATGAAAGAGCCTGGGGCTAGAAAGCCACCTCTAGGATGTTTTAATCTCACAGGTACTTTTGCTTTATTTTATTCTTCTGCCAACCCTAAGTTAAAGTGGCACAGAACAAATGCTTGGCAGTTTGGAGTGCACAGTCTATTGTTCCTGAAGTACCATCTGGCACAGCAATCTCGACTGCAGAAAGTACTTAATGACCATCCGGACTGACGGTTATAATGGATGCATCTCTGCTACTCTTGCAAGATCTATGAGTAATTCTAACCAGACGGATGACAGTCACAAATCTCAACAGAGTGTTCAGTTGTTTCCAACTCCCGAGACCTTTTAAGATTGTGAAATTTAGCAAAGGAAGCAGACTGGTAAACAAAGTTAGAACATGTCCTCATACATAATGAAATATTCAATAAACAATGAAGGCACATTACCGAGAGTCGAATTCTTGTTCAGAGCAGCACTGTGACATGACTTCTTTGCAGGAAGCCAAAGGGAACAATTCACATGCTCACATTTCATATACAGAAGCCAGTATTGCCTTGAACTCCCTCAAATAATGGCATTTCTAGCATAAATTCCATGTGTGAACCAAAACATTAATAACGGCAAACACAGAAAGGAAACAAAGGAAATCAAATGGAGATAATAACACAGTGTATAGTGAGACTCTTGGAACTACAGAAATTATACTTGGATATTAGTTATACTTGGATATGTAAATACTTATTCCTGAATTCTGCATTCTCAGTCCAGATGCCTTGGAGGACTTGCAGAAATTGGAATCTTACAGTTTCAACATGGAGTCAGAAATCTCAGAAGGGAAAGAAATACCTTATATTTTGCAAACTTCACTTGGCATAGATAAATCTGTATCATATCTTAAGAAGCTAATCCAAGTTAAGCCCAACTAAAAAACAAATCACCTTTACTTATAGAACACTGCCCTGAAATAATTGCTGATAATAATGGAAGAGTATCTAGTTATTTCCTAAGAATAGATTGTGCAACAAAATTGCATTTAAATATTTACAGTAAAAATATTAAATTAATACACAGAAACTAGTCAGGCTGTATGAAATAAATGTCATGTTCATATTTGTAGATATTATTACAGGTCTTTTTTTCTTTTTTAATTTTTTTTTCTTTTTTCTTTTATTTTCGTTCAAGAAGCGTCTTCTATAAGCATGTGTTAGGTCATGCAAAGATTAAAAGACATGAATCTTACCTCAAGGAACATACAATTTAGGATTTACATGGTCTGAATATTTCCCAGTAATGTGGACTAGATGGATATACCAAATCATCCATCTTTTCTGGAGTTTATCATCGTGACTAATGCTGAAGCTTTGAACCAATCAAAATAGGAATTTGGCTAAAGAAAGTCCGCCATCATCAGAGAGAACTATTTTTTTTTTTTTTTTTAGAGAGAACTATTTTTAAATGTACAAGGTACATCTGCACTTTATTTTGACCTAATTAGCTTCATGCTATATTCTAAAAAGAGCCACACAACAGAGCTCTCAAATACAAAAAAAGCCTGAAATTGGCTTAACTTGCAGGAGGAAAGATTTCAAAACCATAGAGATGTTCTTGCTGCCACTATTCCAATTGGAAACAACCTCAGCCAGTGAAAGTTCTGATTAATGAAATAGTCTTGCGCCACCCTGGCCATCTATTGAACATTCAAATGGCTTTCAGGTTGGTTTGTGAGTTTGGACACGGGGCTTGCTCTGTATCCCATACCACCCCCTCCCCCGCCCGGGCCTCGTGCACTCTTTGGTAAGATCCTAAAGAATGCACACCATATCTTATTCATTAATTCAGTATTTGAAGCATTGAATACAGCACCTAAACTGGAAGGTGGACATGAAGTCCAGGCTGAGGATACACCATAAGATGAATGGGACAGAACATACTATTAAAAATCTGCTCACATTGGATTACATAAATAGCTCTTTATAGATTTTGGATACTAGCCCTTTGTCCGATATGTCATTTGCAAATATCTTTTCCCATTCCGTTGGTTGCCTTTTAGTTTTGTTGGTTGTTTCCTTTGCTGTGCAGAAGCTTTTTATCTTCATAAGGTCCCAGTAGTTCATTTTTGCTTTTAATTCCCTTGCCTTTGGGGATGTGTCAAGTAAGAAATTGCTACGGCTGAGGTCAGAGAGGTCTTTTCCTGCTTTCTCCTCTACGGTTTTGATGGTTTCCTGTCTCACAACAAACTGAGGGTTGATGGGGGGGTAAGGGGAGGGTGGGTGATGGGTATTGAGGAGGGCACCTTTTGGTTCTCCAAAAAATTGTTAGAAATGTAATATATTCATACCTCATTAATCTCAGTTTGGGCAATAAGTATAAGATTTTCTTATAACAAAAAAGCCTTCCTTTAATGTAAAAATATTATCAAACTATATAAATCTCTCAAAAATTTTGTCTAGACTTTTGTTTACTTAAATAATACATTCTGAGTACTGTGTGTGTGTGTGTGTGTGTGTGTGTGTGTGTGTCTATTTTCCTTTTATTTTCTTCTACTACCTCTTTGATTAAGGCCTTAATAATCTAGATTACAGCTATCACCCTTTAATTCCCCAATGTGTCATAGCATTTCTCCACACCACTATAGATCCTAAAGCAATATTTCTATACACAAAATAGAATTAAAAAATTAAAATATGAAAACAAAACTACATTAATATGTAAATAATGTATTTCAGGTTCAACTGAGTGTTCACTATTGGAGAAAAAAAAGATTTAGGGCCTGACTTTTTTGTGTGTGTGTGTGTGGCTTCATTTAAATATAGAGAATGCTTAACAATATCAATACCAGCAGAGGTACACACATTTTTGCTCTTAAATTTCAGTATTTTTGTTCTTGAAATGACCTGGTTAAAGGTTGCACATTTCACACTCTAGCTCATTTCTGTACAGTTTCAGTAACAAGAAAAGTATTTCCAAAATACTGTGGTCAGCTGCTGGCCTGTGCCAACCTAATCTAATTACTTGGCCAGGATCCCTTGTGTTTGCACTATTGGTCTTTCTTTCGTGCAAAAGTTAGAGTTTCACTGTTTTGCAATGATGGGTGGCAAAATAAGATGGCGGACTTTGATCTTCCCTATTAAAATAACATTTGGAGATGATCTGCTGAGGACAGTAAAAGCCATTGCTCAGGCCAATATCAACTTTATTTAAGCTCCTAATTCTCTAGAACAGATTTCTTGAAAGCTATGAGTTTACTGATGTTAAATATGACCTTTAAGGAATTACTGACAATATTTTAAGTCCCATGCTTTTATTTCAGGTTTTCTAAATCTTCCAACAGACCCTTATTTATTGGCTTCTTCCATCTGATTTTTATAGTCTTTTATTTTGTTACTCCTAGGAAAATACATGAATCTATTCTTTTATCCTTTCTTTTTAATTGGTACTGGCACATAAACATGCTTATGTTAATGCAACTGACTTACCAATTCAACAATTGCTTTGGTAGAGGATTTAAAAATTTATGCTAAAATCAGTCTGTGTAGTCATATTCATAGCTTACTATCCTTACAGAACATGTAAAAGAGAGAAGAAACCATAAAACCTATGTCAATACTGTCCAACTCTGTCTAAAGTGTTTTTTTTTTGAATAGTAAAACTATAGCAACGTAGTTTCTGGAAATAAATTTGGTTTTAATACCACAGGGCTCCAGGGATCCTTTGATTGTCTGATTTAGAATGCTAGCCTAAGCAGTGTGAAAATTAAAGGTTGAAATAGCTCGGTTATCCATGACATTTTACTGCAGTGTTACTGCTGTGGATATATAATAGATTATTAAAATATTTGTTTCCCTAGTGGGATTTTCATTCCTGGTGTTTTGATTGTGATAAGAGCAGTAATCCTTTAACTCTCCCTTTGGGTATAATAAAATTCTTCCAAGTAAATGATAATCAATCATAGATTTCAAATAAGCTGGACAAACTTTAACCACTGCAGAGAGAGCTGACATCTGACATTGACATTTCTTGATTCCCCTTGTCTATTAATTTTATTTTTTACCTATATTTATGTTAGTACAGACCATTTTTGTTTTACTGTGATAGGGCCAACTCCCATGATAGTTTGCATTCTATCTACCCTGTGAGAAAAACTACTGAGCATTGGTAATAGACTTTAACTGATTTATTTCTGTTAAAACACAGTAAGCCAGCTCTCCATTGCAGAAGTAATTAATGGCAAAATGAAGCTTAACTGTAGTTATTGAAATATCAGAATAAATGTATACACATTTGTTCACATACACAGTTACTTCTATTGAACTTCAAAAACTGTTTTAAAATCATCTCTCCTATCAAGAAGGGTTTCTTGAATTTGCAGAGTTTGTTTCTGTCTTTTGCAGTAAGTAAACTGTCATGACCTCTTCTTCATTCTTGGTAGTAATTTACTAATTACCAACTTTGAGTGTTATTTTCAGTAGAGTGTATAACATGGATGCATACTGTCTTGCCCCAAATAGATGGACCTAAACATACAGCTGCCCTGAGCAGGCGGATAGTTTGATGTCTTTCAAATTGATAGCCTTTAAATATTTAGTCAATACTTACTTCAGTGTAAGTATTACTTTGGAATAGGAATAGGGAAAGATTATATGAAGGATGTTACACCAATGAGAAAGACACACACACACACACACACACACACACACATACACACACACAGGGGGAGAGAAAGATTAGTTATTGTTGCCTTCCTTCCTAACCACACACATATTAGGCAGAGATATAAATTAGAAAAAGTAATAAAAATACAAGAACACTCTTGGATAACAAGCACATCTCTAATATATATAATAACCCCTCTCTATCTCTACAAAGAGGTATTATTTACATATATATTTATCTCTGTTTTCATATATATCCCTATTAAATATAATAAATATATTTGACTTGGTAACCTCAGGAGAATTTTTTATTTTAGCTAATATTTAGGTCACAGATATTCAATGTCAGCATTTTAAAAGATCAGGAAATATGACAACCATTGTAGGAGTGAATACAGATTTTTATGTAATGGTAAGTAGTAATTAAATAGACCAAAGGATATATTATTGGGAAGGTATTATTATGTAGTGATTTATTTCATAATAATTAAGTCACAGTGGGGCCTGCCTTTTTTATTTTTTCACCTACCAACATTATACTTTCATTATAAAATATCCTTAAAAGTATAATTGAAAATAAGTAGTCACAAGGATTATTTTATCTTAAAACTCTCATTGATTTATCTGGAATTATTGCAGTAAGTAGGTTCTAATCAGAAATGGGTGATTATGAAATGTAAGGAGGAACCATGTTTCCAATAATTGGGGAAACAAACTGCACTAATGAAATCCTAATATATTCTTTAAGGTTCAATTCAAATATTATCTTCAGCTTTAAATGTTATTTAATTTCTTTTAAGAATTTTCTATTTCATCTCTACTTCCATAACACACTGTGCATGTCCCTTTCACAGAACTTATAACTCCTCATACATCTATTTTCCTGATGTCAAGGACAGAAATTAGTCATGTTTTAATAGGGTTTGTAGCTCTATCCTTTGCAACTTCTGAAATTTTTTCTAACTACCTTCATTTAAGAATTTGCTATTTCTTCCTCTCTACTTCCATAATGCATTGCCCATCTCTCTTTTATAGCATGTATAGCTCTTTTTCATAGACCTATCTTTCAGACTCCAAGGACAGAAATTACTCATGTTTTAATGGGCTTTGTAGTTCCAGATTCTAATTCATGAATGCAGTATAGATGTTTTTCCACAAAGGATTTGGGAATATAAAACACAGCAATATAAAATATTGTTTGAATGCCACAATTCATACCTTATACACAAAATATCCATGTGGACGTGTGAAAGGCACACCTCTAATATACATACAAAATTGACAAATGATTCATATAAATTGTTCCTTGCCTTTGGAATCCTTCAGAGAAGTTGAGCATTTATAGAAAAACTGGAGAAATGAGAAAAGACTGTTTTAGAAATCTATTTGTAGAACTGTTGTCCTGCATCACATACCCACACTGGAGGACATATGACTGGGACAATGGTGTCTTCTAAAATCCAATGTTCTGAGACAAGTTTCAAAAGAACCACTTGGAGATTTATGAAATATCTTCCCTCCACTGTGGAGAGAACATATTGGTGCCTGACTCATGACTGAAATTTAAAGCACATCTCTGAGATCTACCTTCCATGGAAAGCTAGATGGTAAAAGAAGGGTTGAGTTGGTTAAATGCCTGAGGGCAGGGAAACTGAAAGAGTACTGCCATTTTGGTAGTAACCTGGGATCCAAGAGATTCTTGAGGCATGGGGTAAGTTTACCATGGGCAAGAAATGGCAATGAAGGAGAGATGAGTGTGGTCATATCTTGTCCTGCCTGACAGAAATGCCTGGAAGAAATGGGATACACAAGAGAAAGAAGAGAGTTTTGCATACATTGAAAAGAGTCATACAAGTCCTCTACCAAGATCATTAGAGCTGAGGAGACAGGAGAACAATAGAGAATTTTGGGATAAACATTTATAGTGCCATAAGCCAAATTAGAATTGCCCTATCCCTCCCTACTTCTCCTGTAGGAAAGTAGAACTAAAATCAAACCTGCAATTTGGTTAGTGTTGTGCCAGAGGAGAGTAGAGAGCAGATCATCTCTGCACTGAAACCTGAGTCCTCTATCCTTAAAGTGACTAAAGCTGAAAGAAGAAAGAAGATTTAACCCAGAGCTAAGTTGTAGATTATGATTAGTACAGAGGTCTAGACATTTGCATCCATTAGCAACTTTGAGACAGTTAGGACTATTGTAGTACTTGAGAATAAGCAGAGAAAGCAAAGGCAAGGATTTTAATGTAGGGATAAGGAAGATGACTAACATTAAATGGAACTTAAAAAGTCTACAGAATAAAAAAGTAGTATTGGATTTTGATTCATCGTAAGTCGCACTGGTTCAACACAGGTTGCAGGTAGAATACATAGGTTAAGTAGATAGTAAGAGAAACAGGCCAAAGACCAAATAATCTTGTGTAAGTACTAAGAATGCATTCCACACCATGTTGAATAATGATTAGAAGTAGGTCACCAGTTTGCATCTCTGCTAGATCATCCTGTTTTTGAAAAATCTCATTGATGATTTAACAAAACCAAAACTGATCTGATAGTCATCTTCTCCAAACTGTGGTATTTTTATACTAATGAACGGAATTTCTTTATTTTTTGAAACCTGTGATTTTTAGCTGCTTTTCTATTCTCATCTCAAATTCCAACTAACCACCAAATTCTACCGATTATACTTTCTGCTCATTCCTTGAACCATTTCATTCTCCCCATCCCCATCCCCATACCTAATTCCTTAATTTAGCCTTCTAACATCTTTTGCATATACCACTTCCTAACTGGTCTCCCTGTTTTCAATTATACCACAACCCCACATGATCGAAGTTGAGTGAATTAATCACATGATATCCCGCTTAACACATGATCATGTGGTAAGTGTGTTTAAAACTGTATAGAAGCGTACTTTTGCCCTAAACAAGGATTTTAACCACATGAATTACAAGTTTCTTAAAGACCTAGCCCCTGTTTCCCTATCCATAGTCTTTTCTCACCAATGAATTCCTCACTCACCTTCTGTTTTCTCGCCACATTCTCATTCATATCTAGGTATTTGCCAGTGGTATTTTCTAAACTGGAAACAATATTCGTGGTCCTTCTGTTAACCTGGATAACACTATTCATTCTTCAAGACTCAGCTTCTACCTCACATCCTCTGTGAAGCTCTTCCTCATCTCTTATAATGAAACATGCCCATCCATGTCTTCTTGTATCACTTAGATTCACTTACATAAAAAAGTAACATTTCACTGCACTAAGAAACCTATTGCATATGCTCCCATCCCTCCAGCACAAGCCCTAAGGAGGCACAGAATAGTCTGACACATACACCTCATATTATTCCTGATATACATTTTACACACAACAGAATTGTTAGTCATTTTGGGGTATTAAAACTAAGAAGGCCAATAAAAAATGTATCCTCCAAATGGCCACTGGTCATGATCTGAGGCTTGCCTTAGCACTATGAGTAAGATTTTATATTTATTGAATGTTTACTGAATGTCAGACACTATGCTATAAAAATAGTTCGTAATGATCACTTTAAGACTTTTTAAGAACCTAACAGGTAAGTACTATTGCTGTGTATAATTTGCAAATGAGAAATGATGTTATCCAGGTTAAAGCTAAAAAATCGTCTTTCCGGGATTAAAGCCCACATACAACATGATCTATATTACTTGTTCCCATGCAAACAACTCATATTTCTTCCCTTCCATGTTGTAAGTATATTTTGAATGTTTTCCAATGCTTGACAAGACTTTAGTGCAATGCCACTAGGTCCAATCTGGGTTTGTTTCTGCAAAGAAAATGCTTGAGACTGCTTATTATATCCAACACTACTCTCTTTTTAATTCCTTGTATGTCAGGAAGTTGTAATTCCCCTGCCCCCCAGAAATTCTCTGATTGATTAGATACTTCTGCACCCCCTTCTGAGACTTAAATGAAAGCTCATCACACAATGTTTACCTCTCTCAGTCTATCTCCCAGGAAACTCAACCCAGCCCATGTTTCTATAACTCTGGGTTGTAAAACACAGGAGCCTAGTAACTCATATAATTTATTGATTACATGAATCATTAATAGTTTCTAATAAAGAGGGGCACCTGGGTGGCTCAGTCGGTTAAGCCTCTGACTTCAGTTCAAGTCATGATCTCACGGTTCATGGGTTTGAGTCCCAGAGCAGGCTCTGTGCTCACAGTTCACAGCATGGAGCCTGCTTTGGATTCTGTGTCTCCCCCTCTCTCTGTCTCTCTCCTGCTCGCACTCTGTGTGTGTCTCTCTCTCAAAAATAAATAAATGTTAAAAAAAAGTTTCTGATAAAGATTTTGTTTTTTCTTACATAAAATCTCCGGATTCACTTCTGAAGTCCAGCCTTCTTCACAAGTGAAGAAAAATTTCAACCCATGCTGTTGCCATCTAGCCACTGAGGTTTAGCAGCTATCCCAAATGGCAGGGTTGTGTAATTCATAAATTATGAAGGAGTCAGAAACTAGCTATATTAACGTTTTAAGATAACTGAGGTTTATTTATTCTCAAAATAAGAGACACCCAACGTCTAATTCCCTTATTTCATGTGTTCCAAGAGAAAGACCATCAAAACTAAGAGTGACTAAACAACATTAACAAATGTCTAGCAATGCCAAGAAATTGAACAGGAATTCCCTGACTATAATTAACATGCATCATACATTTTATAATTATAGCAGTATTTCTACTAAATTTCCTCATTTTGGTGACAAATATAATTTTATTTTATGCAAACGTATAACTACTAAGTTCAGTGCAATTGTATAAAGTGTTTTGAATAATTATATTTTATATATTAAAAGGGCAAGAAAACACCTTGTTTTCATGAAGTGAGCTCAGCAGTTGTAGACCAGACAACCTAGAATTTTTATCAAAAATAATTTGATTCCTAAAATAAGTTATCAAGATTTTTGTATTTTAGGACCAAAACATAAAACAGCATGTTTGTAAAACCAAAATACTGCAGATGTTGTATTAGGCAGTTATTCAGTCTTTTGGGGGTAAGGATCCTAAATCAGTTCATTTTTATTTTTATTTTTATTTTTATTTTTATTTTTATTTTTATTTTTATTTATTTTTTACCATATCACACTATACACTACATATATTTATAGAATTCACATTTTCCTTAGAGATTCTAAGGAACAGGAAAAAGGATATCTCTCTACATAAAAAAGTAGAACCTTCCACACTTTTTAAATATATTTATTTGAGATGTATGTCTAAGAACATCTATGAAGTACAAATATATAACTTGTAGAGAAGTTCTTATATTGGGTTTCTTGGGAACTTGATTCTGAAAGAGATTTGCAGAAATTAAGTTTAAGTGTATTTCTCAGCAATATTATTACCTATAAAGAGGAGAAAGAAACAGGAGTGGGTAGATGGAGATAGTGAAGTGTAACTCATTCATAAGAAAGACTTAAGCTTATCTCAGCAAGAGTGATGGAGCTGGGATGGCCCATCAGAGTTGTCCAAATTGAGGCAAAGGAGGAAGGCTAGTGTCCTTAGAATTTAGAACCCTTGTTAGGGAGCTACTTGGGAGGTAGGGTAGGAACATCTTCCATTTCTCTGATAGTGTGCACATTAGGGGCAAGTTGTACCAGGAGGAAGATGCTGAGGAGTTTGTGACAACCAGCTTGTCTGTGTTGCTTGGGTCCTCACTCAGAGGGGGTGTCATCTGGGAACACATGCTCTTGGATCCTTACCAGTCCCCTGCAACTGAGGCCTCTCCTGTCTGCCTCCACACCCTAATTCCACCCACCTGGCCAGCGACAGAATCCATTTCTAACCCTACCAATCAATCATTTAAAAAAACTTCCATTTACTGCATAGCACCTAGGCAAAAAACTGTCCCCAAATTCAGCTTGTATATTTGGCATATTAAACTTGACATTATGATAAAGAATAGTTACACATGTAATTACAGACATGATTACTTATGTGTCTTACTCTTAGAAATTATTAATTCTTCACACCAGTGTCTTATGGTACAGTTCTGATGTCATCCAAAAAATGCAAACTAAACCTATTCATGAAAGTGGAAAAAAAGTTTTTCTTTCATTTTTAAAATGCTTTAATGGTTGGTGTCTGTACAACATGTGATGTGAAGACAGGAAGAAAAGCAAGCGTACACAGTGAAACATGGCTTTCAGAGAACAGGTTGTGAATGAATAAAGTTCAGACAGCTTCCATGATTTACTGGGTACCAGACATGTGTAGGTCACCTCCATTTCAAACCTGCCCTCCTCCTCAGCTGTGGCATCCATGTGCTGCTAATACTCAGACACCAGGTTGTTCATGTTGCTCTCAGTCTTGGTGAACTCCATCTTGTCCATGCCCAAGGCCAGTGCAGGAAGGCCTTGTGCCAGAACATGGTCAGTAACTGCTCTGATGTGTGCCTCAGAAGGTCTCAAGTGACAACTAAACTGCAATTGTAACTCTAAGGAACTTAATTACCTGGCATGCTATATAAAGTGTTTGGAATCGGGTTAATTAGGTTTGGAAGACATACCCAAGTGAATGCATACAGTTTCAGAATAGTTTATGTTAAGCAAGTCTTTCTAGAAATAATTAAGTGTAGTGTTGATTATCTGGTTTGACCATCTCCAGCGTTTAATAATAAAATTATAGCATTAGCAGTAAGAACAAATTCCTTACATTTCTAGTCTCAATAGTTTTGATACATGTATTTAGTCTATCCCTTATCAAATTATTTAATGACCTGGTTCAAACAGTATAATTTTAAAAACCTGCAAGATTAAGGAACAAAGCATATTTATATTATACACTCTTCAGTCTACTATTTTCACTTATATTTAATTAGCACCAATACTGGACTTTGTAGTAAATATGAGCTGTTATTCATATCTCTAACTTGATTGCAGTATGGATTCATACAATTCAATGCTAAATACTCACATAATTCATAACAAGTTCTGATTCATAGAATAAAATAAAATTAGAGGTTAATGTCATTCCTTAATGATCCTCCTACCAGGCTGAGAAAATAACAATCATTATTTGTGGAACCCTGAAAGGCACCTGGTCTTTATGATGAATATTGGCCTAAGAAGTCTAAATTTGCACTTTGTGATGGTGGAATATGATGGGCAAAAAATGGCAGCACTATTGAGATGACTGCTCTTTGAAAACCTACAATTGTAAAGATTTACCCATCCAGGCAATAATACATTCCTTGGATTAATTAGGATACACCAGCTGGAAAGTGTTCAAGATTACACATAGAGTGAATATCAGAGTGTTCTAGTTGTAGAAAAGCCTTAAGGTTTCAAATCATTACATATTAAAAATAACTTCCACCATCCAATCAGAAGGATATCTGGAAACTGCCATATTTAGGGAATTTTTTCTCAGAGTATAAAATATAAGAAAAGTGGGAGCTGCAAATACTAACTGGGATGTGGATTTGACAGTGTTACTGGGCACATATCACATCTTAAAATTTTCCCTTGTTCACTGACATGATATCTGGGGCAAACTTATCCCACAAGGATTGGTTATTCTTGACATTTTGGAAAGGAAAAATGTTTAAAGTATAATTTAAATTTAATATGATTTTAAGTAAGTTTTAAAACATCCATTGGACATGTTGCCTCGCTAAAGTGGAAGATAATTTGTAATAATCTTTTCTGTTTTAAAATTATTTTTTTATAACTATGTGTATCAATACTTGAGGAGTAGAGTATAGCCTTATTTTTATCCAATACAAACCTACTTCATTTTATCTAATGATAGAGCAGTATGAATGGAAACTTTTTTTTTTCCTCAAAAAAGCTACATACAGTTTCAGTGGATCTGAAATAACACTCAACTAGGACCATGCCTGGGATTCTTCTGTTAATAAGGTGACAGTAATAGAGAGGCTGTTTGACCAGCTGCTCAGACCAGGTCTCATCTGGTGTTTCAATCTTATTAAAGTATTCTAAGCATAATACTGGTCTTCAGGTTTGTTAAATTCAGAATATCACCATTATTCATCTAAAGGTACTGAGTTCATGCTTAAATTAACTAATTTAAAATTAGAAAATCAATGTATTAATAAGTAACATATATAGAAAGATATATTCTATTTATAATTTCTCCCAGTGAATACGTTCAAGGAGGTATCTAAATTGCAAGACCTGTGAGCATCATTTTTAGCCAAAAAAAAAAAAAATTATTCATGACAGCACTGTGAACTGTCTTTTCAAAACTAGGAATAATTCTGTCTAGAAAACTGACATCTCCTTACACTTCCAGGGCCACTTATTATCCTAATTCACCAGCACTCTGAGCCAGGATATCAGAGTGCTGCAAGTTAATTAATTTCATTTATTTTTAAACATTTAAGAGTGTCATCTTTGGTGGAATTTTGGAGAGGCCCCAGTCCTTTGAGGAATTATGAGGATACCCTGGTCATGTGCTCCTTTTCATAGGTTTCTTCTACACTTACCTAATGTCTTTCTGTTTATGTTTATTCTCACTGAATTCAGTTTCATCAGGCATCATTTAGTAGTGAATTAAATTTTAGAAGTGTGCTGTACTTACATCATTGTTCATTCTGTACATTATAACCCCAAAATACCTCCACCCTACCAATCTTTCATTGGCGTCATTAAGAAGTTCCCAGAATATTTGATGCAATCTTCATTTCATAGCAGAAGAACACAGCCCTTTACTTCTTGGTTTCACTCTGTATTCTAATTTCCAAAAATGGATCTTCATTATTTTAATTACATGATACAATTTGACAACTAAATCCAAGGGTATCTTGCTCATCTCCAAATTTTGGAAGAGGAGAATAATTAACAACCATAAAAACAAAATGATGTTAACAATAAAACACCCTTTTACCAATTACGTTTATTATATGCTATGAGATATTTATTTAGACAATAAGTTGATACTGGACTTTATAAAAGTTTATGAAGCGACACATAAAGATCTAGATCTCATATAAAACGCTTCAAATACCTTATGCTTGAGGTAATGGCATTAAATCTTTCTTGTGTATCTTTACAAATTTTGTATATATATCAAATCTACGATGCCAAATTTTTCAAGTAGGTATTAAATGATTATTCTATACAACTAACAAATGACCTTTTTTTTCCATTTCATTGTGTATAAATTGACATTCTCACATTAATATGCATCATTCTACCTTATTTTTTAAACAGTTTTTTAGTGTTCCATTCTACAGAAGTTAACATAATTAGATCTTTATGAATGAACTGATTCCCGGTTTTTTTAAATGTATTAAATAATGCTATAATAAGCAGTCTTGTTCACATATCTTGATGGACTTGTGCAAATTTATCTTTAGGGCATATTTTTACAAGATAAATTGATGAGACAAGGAATATATATATGTATCTTGAAAAGGATGATTATTTGTCCAATCACCCTCTAAATAAACTATTCTTATCTACATTCCACAACAAAATACCAGAGGCCTGTTGTCTCATATGTTCTTAAGCGTTTATGTTTCAACTCAGGTAAACAGCGGCACATAATGAATTTTAATCATATCTCACTAAATGATAAGCCAGTAGTACACAGGGCCAATACATCTCAGACCCTCCTTTCATTTTTCTTTCTTCCTTCCTCTTCTCCTTTTCCTTCGTCATCATATTCTCTTTTTAAGCTCATATATAGTCCAGGATATTACTTAAAGATTACAATTCATTATATTTGGTTTTTATTTTATAATTTTAATAATAAAAAACTATTTATTTAAAATCAGATAAATGAGCAGTCACAGAGAATGTATTTGTAAGATTTTCCTCTGGACTGACCATGCACAGCACAAAACTGGGTTTGTAAACACATACACAAGAGACAAAACAACAGGTTTGTAAAACCAAAATACTGCAGATGTGGTATTAGGTAGTTATTCAGTCTTTTGGGGTAAGGATCCTAAATCAGTTTGTTTATTTTTATTTTTATTTTTACCACATCACACTATACACTACATATATTTACAGAATTTGCATTTTCCTCAGAGATTCTATGGAACAGGAAAAAAGATCTCTCTCTACATAAAAAAGTAGAACCTTCCACGCCTTTTTTTTGTTTATTTATTTGAGATGTATGTCTAAGAACATCTATGGAGTAAGAATATAAAAAAGTCCTATTTTGTGATTATGATGATTCCTGTGTGTATGTGTAAGATTTGATGTATAAAAGGAATAAAAAAAGTTATTTTAAAAATCACAGTACATTAATTCAAGGTTTGCACTTATTAAAATTGTATTCTGAAGTCTAATGGGGTGTAATCAGATCTTAATGTTTTAAATCATCTCTGGTCAGATTAAGGAACAAGTTGAGCCACGTACTTTTGTGTCCTCATGGGTTGAAATTATCCAAGTGTTTTAATTTAAGAGTGAATGCTTGTAAATATACCACTTGAGTGCCTAATCAGATATAATTATTTACATGATAGATAAATACACTGTTGCTACTTGGCAGACGCAATAGTAAGAAGTACAATAAATATGTATACTGGGTTCGCAAGGATATTTTTGTTCTCCAGGGCTGATATAGTAGACAAGCGCATAAGCACAAACATATATTGCTTGGAGGAGTGGTAGAATTAATACATAGTGCTTTTTCCAACTGAGAATGTAAGCCAGAAATTGAGCTGTGCACCTAAGCAATCATTCTTGGTTTAAATTTGCACTTACCTCAACAAGTGACTAGTCATTAGTGAGACTGCTAATCCCATAAATGGAAAGGATGTCTGATTCCAATTTCTCTCAGTAAATAGATTTGCATTGCCAAGCCAATTCCAGGAAGGTTTACAAAGGGTTTAATGTTGCATGAGCTTGCTCAGGTAAGGATACATTAAAATAAACCTTCACTTTTTCTTCAATAGAAATAGTTTGATTCACATTGTATTTACTTTTTCAATGTTAGCAAACCTTAAAGAGAAGCAGATCATCTGGAAACATTTTGTTCAGGCTGTCAGAGATAGAAAATCTACATTACACAAAGAGCAAGATCTTGAGGAAAATGATCCTTAATATGAACAACTATTTCATATACCAATTAATTACTTCAGTTTTCCCTTTAATAGACGTTGCAGGTGTTGCATAAATTCTTCATTATCTACATTATGGTGATGCTTTCATAGTGTAAACATATGTCATAATTTATCAAGATGGTACATTTTAAATATGTGTACTTTATGTTTAAATAAACATGTAAAAATATGTACACTGTATTTTTGGTTTGTTTTTAAACAGCAAAACTCAATTTCCTCAAAAATCCTATAGAAAGTTTGATGTATACATAGATATACACATAAATTTTATGGATTTAAGTAGGGATACCCATGCAACTTCTTCCTTTCCCTTTGCTTATGATCTCTGAGACAACCCTAATGAAGCCAACATCCTTCAGACTCAGGGTAGAAAGCTGATATATTATGTTGCTCTGTTCATGGAAGGCATAAAATACAATTTTTTCATAAAGTATTTTCAATAATATATTGAATAAGAAATTAAGGTTTTGAGACATAAAGGCCTAAACATTAACTCTGCCCAAATAGTTACTTATAAACATCACCTTTTTATAGTACCTAATGTAGTACTACTATGGTCCTCAGAATTTCTTCCTGAAAATCCATAAATTTCTTAAGTCCTCTGTAAAATGTGACTTTTATTTACAGAAGAGAAGCCAAAGCTTTTGAGAAATCATGTGACTTTTCCCAGTCATTTGGGTAGTAAAGGATAAAGCAAAGATTCAACCCTTACCTATCTCCTCCAAGTTCCCTTATGACTTGTGTGTATATGAAAATATCCTAGACGTTCAAAACTTCAAAATACTGACTCATAAAACATCAGAGTTGAAAGAAATATTAGAAATAATTATATTAAATCTCCTTAATAAATAAATTGGAGGCAGACAAAATGTCTTCTCTGAGGTCTTACTTGTTATAATGGAACTCTTTGGATTCTTTCCACTCAACCTACCTTTCATTATCAAAAAGACCTATCTGCTTAGACCTTGCAAATGGGTATAAAAAATAATGAAGGTGTGTGAGTTAGAAGCTACTTGATTATTTTGTTTTATTTTTGTTGTTTGTTTAGTCTTCAGTAGAGTTGATTTCCTGAAACAGGAATATGAGACTGGAAAGGTTCGCTATTCTTTTCGATTCTCAGGTTTCCTCTTATTCTCTAGATCATCATTTCTCCCTTCACTGCTACTGAAAAATTAAGTTTAATTGGAGACATTTTTTTTAGTTGATGACAACAGAGCAATGGCTACAAAGAGTTTTGGAAAAATTAAGTCAAGCCTATAATTCTATGCTAAATGATAGAGTAGGTTAACAAGATAAAAATATTTTCAGATTTTCAAGGGATCAGCATGCCTGAAAGACTATACTGAGTTTCCATATTGGTCCTTGTTCCAATCTAAATTCACTTATTGCAAAAATGTACATCAGATAGACATTCTCAAATGCCAATATTTGTGATATTCTTACTCATGTTTTAATCTATATTTTCTCTATCACATTAAACAGAGTTAAATAACACAAAGAAATGCATTCACACATAAATACATACACACACTATCACACATACAGCTTGTGTACGCATGAACAAATATTCTCTGTAACAAATATAATTGTCAGTACTACTTCTTTATAGTGTTTTAAGTTGTTATTTCATACTAGATCTCTATTATTGATTAATTCACTGGGACAGATGTATTTTTGACATAGAAAAAAACTGAATTATTCAGGACAAGTTCAGATCCATTTTACCGAAATTTAAAGATCATTTTAGGGGCTCCTGGGTGGCTCAGTGGGTGGAGCAGTCAACTGCGGCTCAGGTCATGATGTCACGGTTCATGAGTTTGAGCCCCACATTGAGCTCTGCTCTGACAGTATGAAGCCTGCTTGGGATACTCTCTCCTTCTCCTCTCTCTCTGCCCCTCCCCCAATCATTCTCTGTCTCTCTCTCTCTCTCTCTCTCTCTCTAAATAGATAAATAAACTTAAAATGAAATGAAATACTCTGTCTCCTTTAAAATTATATCATTCGTTATTCCTTTTTCTACTTTGACCAAGTCAATATAGAAATGCAGCCTTTAAACAAAGATATGGTGCAATATAATCAAGTGGAGTTTTTACAGGGCACATGCTGGCTTCTCAAAATATTGATCTCCAAAAGTAAATGGAACAACACATTGATCTAGGAAGAACAAAAAGCAGGGGGGAGCCAGATAATGGGCAAGGTACTCTTCTTCACAAAGAATAGAGCACATCTTGCAGAGACAATTGAAGGAAGACTAGAAAGGTGAAAGTGTGGAGAGATTTTAAAGTGAAATGAAGGGAATTTTTAGAAAATAAATCTTACTTTAAAAGTACAAGGTGAAGCCAACAGCAGAGAATAGAGTTTTGAGGAGAGTCCCAGAGAAAGGAAAAGCACATTAGGGTGGAGTTTAGTTCTGGCTTATGTCTAAACAGAGGGGATTGGAGGAAGTCACCCAATCTTACTAGGTCAGTTTTCTCATATGTTCATTAAAAAGCTGGTCTGTTCCAGTGACAATCATGTTCTACTCATAAAACTGGCCCCAAATTCAACTCCTGGAGTTTATCTTGGGCAGAATCTATGGGATCAAACAACTTATAAAGTTCTTTCCAATTGTAAATTACCAGTATATTTACTAAGATAAGTTGTATTAGGATTACTAAATCAAGGAGTATCTCAGGTCACTTTGATGACAAGAAAATACAATAAATTGACTTTACAAAAAGGAATGAAAGTGTACAGTGGTGCTTAACCTGGATACACTATTTTGATAGATGGTACCACCATCCACAAATTCACAAATTCCATAAACCTGGGAATCATTCCAATCTTTTTCCTTTGACTCTTTCCTCTTTCCCTATTACCACTAAACACTCACAGGTAATCAGTGTCCAACTCCTGACAATTCTACCATTACCACTAAAATCTGCCCAAAACCAAACAACTAATGTTCAGTTCCTCCTGCCTCCAATATTACAATCTACTTCATTCTCTCTACTATTAAGACAGACAGAGATAAATCTAAAAGTCAAATTGCACCTCACAAACACTAGGATAAAACTTCCAGCATTCCTCATTTTGTAGAGTCACACTGTCCAATATGGTAATGCCAAATCACATATGACTACAGAGTACTCAAAACTGGGCTAGCCCAAATTAAGAATATCTGTGACTATAAAATCTATCCCACATTTCTAACACTTTGTAGAAATAAAAAAGTAAAAATGCTTTTTATTTTGTATTTTGATTACTGATTTGCTAATATTCTGTATATATCGGTTTAAATAAGCATATTATTACAATAATTTCACCTACTTTTTAATGTTTCTACTAGAAAATTTAAAATTGCATATGTGTCTTATGTAATATTTCTATTGGACAGTATTTTTTTGCACAAATGATAACAGGATTTGGGGACCAAGTAAAAGTCACAAATGTAGTACATCTTGCTCAAAAAGGACAAAAAAAAAGTGCTCTTAAAGGTACTAAAACTTCTTTTCTTCCATGGCCTCTCTCTCAACTTGTTATGGATTTCCTTAGTTGCTATTTAATATTGCATTTCCTTCAGCATATACAAGTGTTGTGCAAGGGCACTGCTGGGCAAAGAGAAATGCAGACCCTCATGACTCAGCTCAGCTGCTACCCACCAGCTACTGGGTTACCTCTTCTTACTGCACTGGTTAGACATCCCTGAAATTGGTTGGGTCTTCTAGATGATGGTTGTCAATCTGTGAATTATGGTTGATTGGTATGACAAGAAATAATTTCACCGGTTTTAATAACAGCATTTCAGTAAAATAAAATAGAAAATATCAGGAAGAAAGAGTAAATAAAATGTTAGGGTACATAGAAATTAGTGAAATGTAAGTATTATTTTGAATATGTGTGTGTATGTGTGTGTAAGAGGTCATATAATAAAATCTGTATTTTCCACAAGTGGTGGTCAAAAAAGTTTGAAAACACTCAAGTTACCACATAAGTGGCTTTATAATTCTGACCCTGCCTGTACTTCTATTCTAAAATGTTAAATTTCAGCCATAGTTTCCTGCACATTCTATAAACCATTCTTTCCAAGAATAATTCTACATGCTGATTTTGTCTCCTCATATACCCCAGTCGGTCTGGCAAAATCTTACTCACTTTCTTTTTTTATTCTTAGTTAAAATACCATCTTCTCTGTGAACCCTTCCCACAACTCCTTTATACTTCCCTCCCCTTACTGTTTTGAACGAGAGTTTGGGTAGATCTCTAATAACTGGAAAGAGGTGATAGCAAGACAATCTCTAAAAACTTGAAAGGTGGCAGGCAAATAGCATCTTTGACCAAATATTGTCACACATACATTTATTAGCAAGTAGGAACCAAACCTAATACAAACTATTGTGTGGGCTTAGGGTATCTTGGCATTGGGGTTTTTCAAAACACTGTTAATGAAAAATTACATAAGGCAAATGTGACTACATTTTGGGGGCAGGTTTTGGAAACCAAAACTCTGTGGACTAAGTCCTTTAACAATCTAACTGGAGATTGATGCCTGAATATATTACATATAAGGCCAACTAGATTCTTAGGCCCATTTCCCCATGCTAGGGAAAAGTGAGGGTATCTCTCAAATATCTTAGGTGGGACACACACACACACACACACACACACACACACACACACACACAATGTACTAAATTCTTAAGAAAGCCAATTGCTAATTTTCATTAGCTAACTAGTCATTAATTTCACCAACACAAATCTAACTGTAGTAAAGTCACTGGTGTAGATTAAATAAGGATAACTGAAGCATGTAGCAGCTGTGTGTGGAGATCATTCCAATTAAAATTAATCTGGATTGTGAATTATTGATTAGGTAGAACCATACTTAAGCAGTAAACCACCGTGTACATAATAATCTATGGATAAATTATTTTTGAGTTAATGGAATATAATACAAAACTAGAAAGTATGGCTATGGTCAACGTGGCTTGACTGTTGGAGGTCAATTATAATGTGTTTTAAAATTAGTTCAGGTCACAGGTATACTAGTACCAATAGATATGAAAGTCCAAAACATGGAAGAATTCTGATGATTAGTATACCAATAATCTCTCTCTCACCCCCCCACATGTATATCTATATATCATATATCTATATCTATATCATCTATATCTATCTATCTATCTATCTATCTATCTATCTATCTATCTATCTATAACTTAAAGATCACAGATTTTTTTTTCTGAACGTTCTTCAGACTATTAAAACCTGTGCTCTACCTTTAGGAAAATTAAATTGTCTCTCTTCCATGCACCCAAAATGTTAGGATTATGCCATGATTGAAACTTATTGTTAGTGAAAGAGAGGAACACAGTGTTTTTTCCTCATTTTTGATTAAGCCCACAACAGTAAACATGTTATCATACCAAGATGAGTGTGAGTTGAAATCCCATCCTTAAATGAAAAAAATTACTAAGTTTTCTAGAGACTTTTTCTATGCTTCATGGACCCCAGGGCATTGTCATAGATTTATGAAGTCAGATAAAGTGAAAGTAGAGTGATTGGTAAATAATTTTATTTGGAGAGAATCCCTACCCTAATTAGAATCCCTACCCCACCCCACTTTTTATGAGCAAAGAGAAGGTACTTCCCTATAATTCTAAAGCTAGTGAAATTTATGGAAGGAGCAGGGAGACCTTCAACATACCTGAAGTGTTCCCTGTCTTTCAGACACACCTAAGTTAGTATCTCATAACTGTGAAAATCAAAGTAGACAGGAAACTAGGAACTTCTAGAAGACAAAAGAAGGGCTCTTTGAAGTAAAGCCAGAGAGTGAGGGTTGTTGCTTTTCTGGAATTGGCCTGGTCACCCAGAGTTTGTCAGGGAAAGGGCAAAGGAGAAGTGAACGTTTCCTATGCACCAGATGTGGATGCAATGAGATAGGGTCATGGAATTGGTGGAGGTGGACAAAAAGAATTCAGAGTAAGAGCCTGGAAATGTGATCCTTAATGTGCAGGGGCCACAGAAAGAGCCTGAAAAGGCCACCAAAGTAGCTACTCTTCAGCCAAGGTTAAAGGAATTTCTAGAGGAAAAAAAAAGTCAGAAACTTTTGAAGAACTTAGGGATAGTGAAAGTTGACTTCCCCAAGAGTCAGGAGCATTCAAGGAAGCTGTTTAATTTTTTTAACATTTATTTATTTTTGAGAGACAGAGAGAGACAGAGTACAAGTGGGGGAACAGCAGAGAGAGGGAGACACAGAATCCAAGCAGGCTCCAGTCTTTGACATGTCAACACAGAGTCTGACACAGGACTTGAACTCATAAACTGCAAGATCACGACCTGAGCTGAAGTTGAAGGCTTAACTGACTGAGCCACCCAGGCACCCCTAAAGAGGCTGTTTTAAATGTCTCCATGTTCTAAATGAAACTTTGGTTCATCATTACTTATCATCAGAGAAACATAAATCTAAGCCACAATGAGATACCAACTCATACCTGTCAGAATGGCTAAAATTAACAACTCAGGAAATTATAGATATTGGCAAGGATGTGGAGAAAGGGGAACACTTTTGCACTGTTGGTGGGAGTGCAAACTGGTATAGCCACTCTGAAAACAGCATGGAGATTCCTCAAAAAGTTAAAAATAGAACTACCCTACAACCCAGCAACTGCCCTACTAAATATTTATCCAAAGGACACTAAAATGCTGATTTGAAGGGGGTATATGCATCCCAAAGTTTACAGCAGCACTATCAACAAAAGCCAAATTATGGAAAGAGCCCAAATGTCCAACAACTGATGAATGGATAAAGAAGATGTCACACACACACACACACACACACACACACACACACACACACACACACAATGGAATATTACATGGCAATCCACAAGAATGAAATCATGCCATTTGAACAACAACATTGGAATTAGAGTGATCATGCTATGTGAAATAAGTCAGTGAGAGAAAGATAAATATCATATGATTTCCCTCATATGTGGGATTTAAGAAACAAAACATAAACATAGGGGAAGGGAAGGAAAATAAAATAAAAACAGAGAGGGATGGGCACTGAGGAGGGCAATGGTTGGAATGAACACTGGTGTTACATGTAACTGATTAAACACTGGGTTGTACTCCGGAAACCAGTACTACACTGAATGCTAACTAACTTGAATTTAAACAAACAAACAAACAAACAAACAAACAAACTTTGGTCCATGTATCACTTTAATGAAGTAGCATTAATGTAGTATGACTAACCAACTTTTTTCTGGCTCACAACAAGAATTCAACAATGGCACAGGATTTTCTAAGATCATTCTATTAATTTTCTAGTGTTTCTCTATTATTTCCAATGGCCAAAATGAGGGTGTACCCCTCAAGTCTTCCATCAAAAGAACCTGTTATGAGGAGTTAGTTAGCAGACATCCTGCAACCTTGGTATCTGTCATAGCACTCATATTCAGATGTGCCCTCCCCAGACTCTTTCCAGAGAAAGGACTAAGAAGAGTCAGGTACTACATCTGGAATATTCATATCCATGTAGAACTTATTTTTTTATCTTTATTTTTAACTTTATTCATTTTTGATAGACACAGCATGAGCGGTGAAGGGGCAGAGAGAGAGGGAGACACAGAATCTGAAGTACGCTCCAGGCTCTGAGCTGTCAGCACAGAGCCTGAAGCGGGGCTCAAACTCACAAACTGGGAGATCATGACCTGAGCCGAAGTCAGACGCTCAACCGACTGAGCCACCCAGGTGCCCCTCCATGTGGAACTTCTTTAGAGGGTATTCCTTGCTCTCGGGTTCCTAGAGCTGGATTGAAATGTTCTCAAAGCAGCACCGCAAATTGGTTCTCTTTCTACTCAATTCTGCTTTCTTCCAACTCTCCACTCACAAACGCCATACCTCTCTGTTCACAAATGTTGCTCTCGTAGCTTGCTAGAAAATAGTTACTTCTAAATGTGAAGAAAGAAAAAAGCTCTAGACATTTTAAGCCTAAGTCTTAGTACTGATGAACCAAAATTCGAATTCTACTTGTATGATACTTGTAGCTCTATTTATGTTCCTCAAATTATTTGAAATGGTTTTAATGCCAGTGTGATTGATCTCTCATGTTAATTGCAATGTGAGCAGAGACTGAAATATTTGGTCATTGTGATGATTACAAATCACACTTATGTTCACTAAAGGATACCATCTACTATCTATCTAGCCTCGATATATGTATACATGCACGTGTGTGGGGTACATAGAGTGTGTGTAAGTATGACCTGTATATACACAGATGAAAGTGCTCAATACAAAATCTTAATATCTGCTTCGCAAGTATTACTCAAGTTAAATAAGTGACATGTGGAAATGGTTACCTTTATTCTGCCTGTACCATCTGTGTAACCTTTGCTGGGCTGTTGTAAAATAAGTGACACTTTAAATTCATGGTAATGGGAACAGTTGCTTCCTGGTTTCATTGAAAGAAATGTCTTTATATCAATACGGTATTCCCTATATGTTCATTATTACTATTTAAAATCAACAATTTTACTGTTAACCATCCTGTATCTTACATATTTAATGTAACACCATTTAAATTGGTAAGGTCAGAACCTAGCACGGGGGACAGTGGAACAGTAAGCATGGAGATAAATCTTCTAGCATTGCAGCTTCTAAAATAAGCACAATGTTATGCTAAAAATATTTAAAGGTGGCTCTGCACTGGAAATAACACAGTATAATGAAACAAAAGCCCCTGACTAGTCTGATTCAATAACACATACTGACACATACATACAAACTAGCAGAAGATAAGAATTAAAACCAATGAAATAAGAAAACTAAACATAAATGCCACAGATAAAATTAATGAAACCAAACCTAGTGCTCTGAGATCAGAAAGATAAGACTGATCAAGGAAAACAGAGAAAAGAGAAAAATGACAATATTAGGAATTAAGGGGGAAGGTGGACTTCTATAGTTTCGATTGACATTAAAAGAAAAACAAAGAAACACAGCACCAGAAAACATGAAATGCTTAGGTACAAATATAACAGAATATATTCAAGATCTATATGCAAAAAAATATTTAATACACTGACAAGAAGAATCAAAGAATGCCTACATAAATTAAGATGTACCCTCTTTTCATGGAATAAATTATCAATTAAAAGGCCATTTTCTTCCTAAATCAATCCATCAGTTTTATTCAATCCCAGTAAAAATCCAAGAGGCTCTGCCCACCCCCCCCTCCACACAGCCAACAAAGAAAACTGAACTGATCTCAAAATTAAAACAGAGGAACTAAATTAGTCAACACAATTTTGAAACAGAAGAAATTATTTGGAGGATTCTCATGATTTAATTTCAAGAGTTGCCAGAAGCTACCATAAACAAGATAATGGGATATTGACAAAAGGAAGGGTACAACAATCAATGGAAAAAATTATAGTCCAAAACTATATGACTACATATATTGTCAATTGATTTTCAAAGAAGTTGTGAAGTAAACTGAATGGAGAAAGTATAGACTTTTCAACAAATTGCCCTGGAACATCTTGACTACACACACACACACACACACACACACACACACACACACACACACAGTGAACATTGCAAATGCCTCACATCATATACAAAAATAACAAAATGATTATAAACCTAAATATGAACTTAAAATCATACATCTTTCATAAGAAAAGATAGGAAAATATGTGACCTTGGCTTAGACAAAGATTTCTTAGGTATAATTCAAAAAGCACAATGAAAAATAAAAAGAAAAGCTGGACTATATCAAAATTAAAAACTTCAGCTCTTCAAAAGAAAATAAAAGAAAATAAAAAGAAAATAAAGAAATAAAGAAAATAACAAGAAAATAAAAAGACAAGCCACAGACTAGAAGAAAATATATTTTCAAAACACACAATTGATGAAGGACTTACATATGGAATATATAAAGAGTTAGCAAAATGCAATGTAAAGATTTAAACAGACAACTTCATGAAAGAAGATATATGGATTGCAAATAAGCAAATGAAAGATACTGCTTTCCATGGCCAAAGTCCAGGTTCTAAAATGATCTGGCCATTGGCAAACTATTCCATCTGCTTGCACCAGGTTCCTGTTGCCACATTGCTTCCAAAAACACTGGAGTAAGAATAATTTTCCCCCTCTGTTCCATTGATCCTTTCTCATTTTAAAAGATAAAACTGAATAAATAGTGACATTATTAATCATAGGTTTAATGGATTTTCAGTATTCCTGAGTAGTAAAATATAAGGTGAAGTGTTTATTATTAGTAGTATAATTTCTTGGGTTTATACCAAACAAGTGTTCAAAATTCAAATTAAATACAATATATCAGAATTTTCTTTCAGAAAATGCATGTTTGTCTTATTCAAGGAAAAAAAATCAATCTCAATTCATTTTGGTTTAAACAAAGTTGATGGCACCTAAAGAATAGTATGATCTGGAAACATTCTGACTCTGCCAGGACTTCATCAGTGGCGTGAGAGATAAAGATTCATGAATGTTAATGGTAGATGATAAAACAAATTCTTCTTCTCCCTGATTCAAAGAGGGATGATAGGGATGGTGGTCAAACAACTTAGGAAATGAGGAACCATATTAAAATCATGTTAATAAAGAATCACTAACGCTGAGGAAGCAAAACATTTCAAAACTCAATAAAATTGAGTATTTGAAAACATCTGTAAAACATTTCCTGAAAAAACTAAACCCAGGTCAATGACTTTGGACTTAGGAAAAAAAAGTGGAAAAAGCTACATTAGTATCAAGTAACATGTTCAAGCAAAGTAAGATGATAAGGTCTTAAATTAACTATTCAGTCACATGAATTTTATAACAGATCTTACTCCCCAAGAGTGTATTGATTATATAGGAATAGCCATAAATAAAACACTAATAATTGTTACTATGATTTAATATGTACTATTTCAAAATAAATTATTATATACAACTGTAGTAACTAAGTAACAAAATATCAGAAAATAGAACAACTCAATCTTGTATGCCATAAAAATGTAAGATGAAGTATTATTCATTCAAAATTTATAGTACATAAATTTCTAAAATACAGAAACTGATCATAACTGTGTTTGATTTCAACATAAATTTTAAATTATTTACTGTATTTTTATCTCCAAAGTTTTTATTTGAAAATTTAAAAGAAATAAAAAATCATCCTAATGTTCTGGTTGTTTTATTTGCTAATAAAAAGTTGTTATGAATAAGATTTTCAACACCTAGGTTACACATTCAATGGGTACTCAGCATAATTTTACTTTTAAAACATAGTGAAGAGAAATGAGATTATTTTTCCTAACCAAAGCATTTATGTGTATAGCATAGAGTCTCTTACATTTGTGTGCATATTTTAAACTTGTGATTTTTCTGCATATACATGCTAAACTTTTGTAATTACCTGTTTTATTTTCTGGAAAAATCTACCTAGCATCAGTTTACTTCTTTATTTTATCAGCCTTTTTTCATTTCACAAATTTCTGACAGAACTGTGTTTAATTCTAGGTCAAGTCCTTTGTAAACTAAGACAAAATAGTCTTTACTATTTAATAGTTTGCTATCTAGAGAGGGGAGAAACATTTAAGAAAGAAAAAAAATATATATATATATATATACTGTGAAAAGTTTTTTTATGAAGTGACAGATGTTTGACATCCACATATTTGAATAATTTGTCATACTTAAGCCATTCATTAAAGAAGAAATAGGGGCTCCTGGATGGTTCAGTTGGTTGAGTGTCCCACTTTTGATTTTGTCTCAGGTCATGATCCCAGGGTTGTGGGACTGAACCTTGCCTCAGGGCTTAAGATTCTCTCTCTTTGTCTCACTCTCTCTCACTCTCTCTTTCTCTCAAATAAAAATTAAAAAAAGAAAACATAAAAAAATGAAATAGAATACTACTCAAAGAATAAATTCACCCAATCAAGTCTAAATAATAACTCCAATGGTAGTCAGAATTAAGCTCTATATTTAGAACTAAGGCTAAATGAAATTATAGTAAGCAGTATAAATATTTTAAAAGTAACTTGAAATACTATACAGCTTCCAAATTACTAGAATGGGACACAAAAGAAAAAGGGCAGTCTAGATTCTCCATGAGAGAAAAACAATGGAGAAGATGCAGAATCAATAACATTATAAATAAAATACTATTTAACTGAGTATAAATGAAAATGAGTTAAAATCCTATAAAAAAAAAACTCCTCTCTTAATCCTTGAAGAACTAAAAATTGACATGAAAATACACAGAGAACAATGATAATAAAATAACTATGTAGTAGGACCTATGAAATCACACTAAATCATTTAATGGAAAATTCACTGCTTTAAATTGTCACTTTACTAGGTAAGAAATTAACATGAAAGGATTAAGAAGGATATCTATCAGCATCCTTCACCATATTAACAAATGAAAGGAAAAATCAGTTATACAACCACATCCATGAAATTACTGCAAATTTAAAGGACCATTTTGTTTCTAAGTTTTGGGAGGGGGGTGGAAAAACAGGCAGAAAGAGAATCCCAAGCAGGCTCCACACTACTGGTGCAGGGCTCAACACAGGGCTGGCTGGATCTCACCACCCATGAGGTTGTAAACTGAGCTGAAATCAAGAGTTGGATGCTTTATCCGACTGAGCCACCCAGGTGCCCGTAATTTTTTAACAAGAATTACTAGCAACTACTTGGAATGAATTATAAGTTTTGATTTCTTCTCCTGTGTTTACTTCTTTTATAATTTTCTATTTTCATTTTCTTAAATTCATTTTGTTGCATTGAAGTACCTCTGTATATTTTTTTCAGGAATATTCACAGTTAAAAAGCTTTCTTAGTCTTTGAAAACCTGAATATTTCCATCTTCTTAGTTCATTGAATTATTTAGTATAGAATTATAAAATCAACTTATATCTCCCAAAAGAAAGAGTTGTACCTATTGCTCTGTTGTTATAAGCAATACATTGATCATTTAAAAAGACTAAGATAGGGGCTCCTGGGTGGCTCAGTCAGTTAAGAGCCTGACTTCTGATTGGGTCATGATCTCACTGTTCTTGGGTTCAAGCCCCATGTTGCCTTCTGGCTCTGTGCTGACAGCTCAGAGCCTGGAGCCTGCTTCAGAATCTGTGTCTCCCTCTCTCTCTGTCCCTCCCCCACTCATGCTCTGTCTCTGTCTCTCAAAAATAAATAAATGTAAAAAAATTAAAATAAATAAGAAGACTGAGATATATACACATATACACATACATATATATTAATGTGTGTGTGTATATATGTATATATATATATATATACATATATACACACACACTAATCATTGTGATTTGCTATAGTAATTTTAGATGGTATTGTAAGAATAAAATGTTTTCTTCTGTTCTTAGTTTGCTAAGAGATTTTTGGTCATGTTATATTTTTATTATTTCTTGATTTATTGGTATTTAAAAATATTGAGGTATAACATAAAGTGTTATGTTAGCTTTAGGTACATGCTATAATGATTCAGCAATTTTATTCATTATTCAGTGCTCACCATGATAAATGTATTCCTAATTCCATTTATTTATTTCATTCATCTCTCACTCTCCTCTCCCCTGGCAACCACAAGTTTTTTCTCTGTATTTAAATTCTGTTGTTTTCTTCGTCTTTTTTTGTATGTTTGCTTATTTTGTTTCTTAAATCCCACATACAAGTGAAGTCATATGGTATTTGTCTGTCTCCATCTGACTTATTTCACTTAGCATTTCACTTATCATTATACCCTCCAGATCCATCCATGTTGTTGCAAATGGCAAGGTCTCATTCGCTTTTTGTGGCTGAAAAATATTTCACTATACACACACACACACATGCACATACACACACACCCTATCCTTTCATTTGTTGATGAAACTCCATACTGTTTTACACAGTGGCTGCACCAATCTGCATTCCCACCAACAGTGCACAAGTGTTCCTTTATCTATACATCTTTGCCAACAGTTGTTATTTCTTGTCTTTTTTATCTTAGTCATTACGACACATGTGGGGTGATATCTCATTGTGGGTTTGGTTTGCATTTCCCTGATGATAAGTGATGGTAAGGATCTTTTCATGTGTCTGTTGGCCACTTGTATGTCTTCTTTGAAAAATGTCTATTCAGATCCTTTGCCCCATTTTTAACCAGATTATTTGTGCTTGGTGTTGAGTTATATAAATTACTTATATATTTTAGATATTAACCCATTATTGGATATATTCTTTGCAAATATCTTCTCCCATTCAACAGGTTCCTTTGTCTTTTTGTTGATAGTTTTTCTCACTGTGAAAAATATTTTTATTTTGGTATAGTCCCAATAGTTTATTTCTGTTTGAGAAAATACATCTAGAAAAATGTTTCTATGGCTGATGTCAAAGAAATCACTGCCTATGTTTTCTTCTAGGAGATTTTTTTAAATTTTTTTAAACATTTATTCATTTTGGAGAGTGAGAGAGACAGAGCATGAGCAGGGGAGGGGCAGAGAGAGAGGGAGACACAGAATCTGTAAGTTATTTCAACTGTAGTTCAAAGAATTACTATTAATTTTATATAATCTGCTTACCTAAGTAAAATTGTTATTTCTATTACTCAGAAGTCTCTATTAATAGTCCACAGACTTATAAGGAGGTGAATTAGAACACAAATTATTTTGTGTAAGGGTGATACCTTGTATGCAAAGGGAGACTGAAATTGAGAGATGCCTTATTTTGCTTCTGATCTGCTTGGTCAGACAAAACAACTGTTTCAATTAAATTTTAAGAGAACTCTACCTGGTAAATGTTTGATTCTAGAGTTTTATTTATTCTATATTGGTCAATTATTTGTCTGATCCATTGTCCACAGAACATAAAAACATCCCTAGACCACTTCTGCTTTTTCCTTGAAAAAATAAGAGGCCCACTGGAATTATAAATGCTGTGGCAGAAAAGATGACCACAAATAAGTAGTCTTAGGTGCAAACAGGTGTTAGAACTGCATGAGGTAAAACACTAGTTTTGACATAAGGAAGAGTGTTAAAAAGATCTTTTTCAACTATTTTCGGACTGCTGTCTAGGAT
Source organism: Felis catus (assembly GCF_018350175.1). Lineage (NCBI taxonomy): Eukaryota > Metazoa > Chordata > Mammalia > Carnivora > Felidae > Felis > Felis catus. The sequence continues at coordinate 137,419,226 of NC_058369.1, read as the reverse complement.
ACCCTGACTGGTTTCAATCTCCCTGAAGGAGTCTGAATTTGACACTAGAATTTAAGTAACAGTAGAGGCTTGGCCCATTTATAGTTAATTGTAGGAACTGTGAATTACCGTGAAGTTCAAATATGCCTAGAAGGGGAGATTCAATTGTTCAAAAATGAAGTCTGGTGGTCAATAATCATCTAAGAATGGTAAGCTGGTATACTGTGTTAAATTAAAAAATCAGTAGAAAAAAGTGTTAAATCTAAGAGGTAATTCCAGATGTCATACATATCAAGTAGTTTTTGTTTGTTTTGTTTGTTTTTATGAATTAGGATCTCAAAGGTCTAAATTGTCTTCAAGGCTTCCTATTATAGGTTAATGTTTCCTGAGATTGTTGCCAGCTTCCATGCATAAGAGAAGGCTTGGAATATGTGTTTACTATTATATACCTTCCGAAGATGCTTGTGACTTCTTCCATTCTCTCAAGCTGCAAAATACCTCTCTGTCTTAATAAATGAGTTTCTGTGTATCCTTCCTATACCCAAGCTGATGATAGGGCCCTGTTCCCATTCTTCATCAACTTTATTTTAGGCAATAATCCTAGAATGACACAGGTGCCTCTCTTTCACATTAACTTCCCTTTCACTTCAGAGCCTATATACCTCCTTGTCTACTAGCATCGAAAATATTTCCCATAACTGTTCTGTTCTCAATGCTAGCTTAGCACTGAATCAGATTTGACAAATAATCTTTGTCCTTGAACATGACCTCACCTTTTTTTGGCTTTTTCCCAGGATCTAATTAATATTTATGTTCTGTCATTGTTTCAGATACCACTCCACTTGTGGATTTTTTTTTCATTCTCCACTGCTTTAATTTTGTGAAAAAAATAATTTCAAATATATATTAAACTTAAGCTGAATGAAAATTCTTAATGAAGGTGGTCTGGTGATTTTGTTTACAAAAACATGGTCACTGTTCCTTGGCCTTAAAATGTCAAAAAGGATACCTTAAGTGGCTTTGTGTTTGCATGTGTCAGCACCAGAACATAGGGATTGACTCTGGCATCCACTGTCAGAAGTTCTTCAGCTACCAGAGTGTCAAGTCTCTTAAGGAGATCATTTCAAAGACACCACTTACACAAATTCTTCATCTCTGGATTTGCTTTGAGTCTTACATTTTCAGCATCATCTCCATTAAGTCACTGTGATGAAGTGTGTGTACAATTTGACATACCTGGATCCATACAGAGAGCTGGAGAATACTGAAAAACATCAGCTTCATAGCCAGTTTCATCCTCAAACTCCAGAAGAGTAGCTGATTCTGGGTTTTCATGATCATCCAAGAGAACTGGGGGGTAATTCTAGGCATTAGCCTCCTATGGGCAGTCAGAACTGTTTCCCCAGAATGAGGCACTCATCACAAGTTCTTTTCAGGGGTGAGATAACTGCCATACCATCATTCAACTGCCCTTTTTCTGGTGGTACTTTTTACAGTTCCCAAGTTCTACATTTACCAGTAGGATCCATGTATATTGCCTTTTCAAGCTTGACCCATTTTCCCTCTGAAATGAACTCCTTTGAAATAAAAGCCTGTTTGGTATATTGAGAATTGGTTCTTGGTTTTCCATTTTCAAATCAGTTAGTTTTCAATGTCCTCAAGCAAGAAGTTCATGGCCAGGGTTTGGGGTAAAGGGAAGGTTATACCTTTGGAAAAGAGAATGAAAGAAGAAAAGACAAGTCCAAGGTAACAGTCTCAGAAGGTGCCAGTGTTTCACAGCCCCACCAAACCATTTCAGCCTTCTCTGCAATTTTAAGACAATAAGTTGTGTTGTTTTCAGCCATTGAATTTATGGTGGTAGTTTGTTAAAGCAGCAATTGGAAACTAATGCAGATGGGAAAGGCAATCTTAAGAAGAAGAATCTGCAAAATCAAAGACTTGAGTCATGACCTTTTCAGAAAATGAGGGGGGTGTGGAGTGTTTTGAGTCCATATTCTGGTATAAGAAGGGCTGAGGAAGAGATTCATACCAATTGAGGTAGGAAAGGTTACTTAAAAACAAGACAAAGGTCTTCTGCATTTTTAAAGTAGATTTCTATCTTATAAAATAATTCTGGCAGTAATGAGAAGAAATACTGGAGGTATAAAGACCAAGAAGATTCTTATATTCACTATGATTTTACCATATTCTAGCCATATTAGCCTTTCACAAATGCTTAAAAGAACACAAAAGGAGGTAGATTTAGTTGAATCTAAAAATGTCCTCTACCATGCTTTTTTCTTTGTTCATAATGATTCCTTATTCTGTCTTCTTTTCTTGTAACAGTGAGCATAAAAAAAATCATTACAATATGAATAGCAGTATACTGTAATTTCTCCTAGGTAGCTTACCATATGGTACCTGTCTCTGTTATTTAATTTAACTTGATCTGTTGAAATTCAGGCTTGTAAGGGCTCATATGTCATACTCATTAAAATGTCATATTGTTTAAAGAATCTAATTCCAAAGAGATCCGCATACTTTAATAAAATAGGAAACATTTTTATGCTCTACAGCTAAGAGGTAAAAATTCAAAAAGTGCCCAATGAACAAAATAAAATATATTTTACATAATATTGATCATTAGGTAGAACAATAGGCTAGTCATTTTGCCTATTCAAATCTTTGGTTTCATAATTCATTTGTCCAGGAAAGTACAACTGATTTTGGATGAATACACTTAAATAACTAGAGCAATGTAATTTGGCATTTAATTTGTCTACCTATAACAATAACAACTTAAAAAATAATTCACAATCCCAAAGGATACGAAAGTAAAGAACATTGCTGCTTATTCACCATTAATAATAAAACGTGCAAATTAGCACAAACTTGACCTATTATTTTATGCTATCTAAAGCATAAATTTTTTAAGTTATCTAATTTAAGAAATATTGCAGTGAAAATAGTATACATATTTTATTTATAACTGAAGAGTTCATTATTTTTACAATGTGAAATCTACATTTATTTTAAAAATCTTCTTTGAAAAATTCAGAAAACTGAGACAAAAGTTGCATTTTTAATTACCTAATATTTTAATTTTTTTTAAGATTTAGCTTTAAATGCAGTTGTAGCTATACTGAAACAATATTTTGGAATTATTATTAGTTTGTTTTGTGAAACAAATGACCACTCTTGATTTTAGGCATAGCGTTATCACCTGTTTCACGTGTTCAGAGATTTCTCCTTATTTCCATCAATCTTGTGTATTTAATTAATACTGCTGAAGGTTATAAGAAATCCCTTGAAGATATTTTGGTATCCTCAGAATAGCAGACAGGGTAGTTGGAGGCACAGAGAAATTTGTGTGATCTGAGGTTTGATTTGTCTCCAGTTGCTTAGGTTCTCTAAGTATCTGCTATTCAAAATAATAACTTATCTTTTTATATGGTATCTATATTACTAATTCAATTTTCTATTCTTACTAAACTGGCTAGAATATTTAGAATACGCTAAAAATATTGTGTTAAGTAGAGGTACCAATATCTTACTCCTGGTTTTGATATTCATGACTAGTGCTTCGCTTTTATTATGATGTATACAATTAAATTTTGGTAAAGTTTATCATATTTAAGTGCTTTTCTTATAGTCCAATTTCATTTAAATTTTTATTTGAAATATTTGCTCAAATTCATAAAATAGTTTTTATGTTTATTTTTTTAATTAGTCTCTGATGAAGGAAAATGAAGTATGCTTATTTTTTTTAATTGTGCACTATAATAAAGATACAACTTTATAAAGTTGTATCTCCTATTTAAATTTGTGGACGTGAGATTACTGGGTTCAAAGGAAATACATTGATTAGTTGGATATTACCAAATTCCCTTCCTTAGGCATGTGGCATGCCTCAGTAATTCATAGGAGTGGTTTTTTTCTCACACAGCCTTACCACAGAGTGAGCTGTAATATCTCTATGTATGTATGTATGTATCTATGTATCTATCATCTGTCTACCTACTTATCTATTGATCTACGTATATATCTCATAGTTTATCTAAATTTTGCCAGTCTTGTAAGTGAAAAATATCTCAGTGTAAATTTTACATTTCCCTTATATATGAAAAATTAAATAACTTTTCATGTATGCAAGGCCCTCTCTGCATTTTCTATAAATTTTGTTTATGTTTTTGCCTACTTTTTGAAGATTTTTTTAAGACTTTATTTTTTAAATAGTTTTTGTTCACAAAATCGAAAGGAAAAATACCTTTGATCCACTGTATTGTCTTTGATTCTTTGTGAAACAGTAGTTAACTATATTTATGGTGCTCTTTTTCTAAGCTCTAAAGTCTGTTCTAATTTTACTTATCTGTTCTTCCACAAATACCACACTCTCTTGATTGCTGTAGCTTTTTAAAAAAATATTTTACATTTATTTATTTTTGAGAGACAGAGAGAGACAGAGAATGGGTGGGGAAGGGGCAGAGACAGAGGGAAAGAGAGATTCTGAAGCAGACTCCAGGCTCTGAGCTGTCAGCACAGAGCCCGACACACGGCTTGAACTCACGAACAGCGAGATAGTGACCTGAGCCGAAGTTGGATGCTTAACCAACTGAGCCACCCAGGAGCCCCTTACCATAGTCCTCTATCTGTTCTTCTCCTTCAATATCATGTTGGCTATTTTGGTTCCTTTGCTTCTCCATACAATCTTTAGAATCATTTTTTTTTATATCCGCAAAACAATTTTCTGATATTCTGACTGGGATTGCATTAAATTTATAGATCAAGTTTGGAAAAACCGGCATCTTGACATTATTGTGTATGCTTATCCATGAACATGCACTATATCTCTATAGTTCTTTGATTTCCTTCATCAGAGCTTTTTGGGTTTTCCTTATATTGATTTTATATATATTTTGTTAGACTTATTCATAAGTATATCATTTTTGGTGCAAATGGTGTTGCTTTTAATTTCAAATTGCACTTGTTCATTGATGGCATATAGAAAATATATTTTTTAAATATTTCTTTATTTTTGAGATAGAGAGAGAAAAAATCATGAGTGGAGGAGGGGCAGAGAGAGAGGGAGAGAAAGAACCTGAAGCAGGTCCCACACTCAGTGTGGAACCTGATGCAGGACTCAATTTTATGACTGTGAGATCATGACCTGAGCTGAAATTGAGTCAATTGCTTAACTGACTGAGCCGCCCAGGCACCCACTATAGAAAAATATTTTGCATATTAACTTTGTGTACTGAAACCTTACTGTAATAGCCTACTAACTTGAGGTTTTTTTGTCATTTTTTTCATATTTCTACATAGACAATCATGTCACTACAAAGACAGTTTTATGTCTTCCTGTTAAATCAGTATACCATTTGTTTCTTTTTCTTGTCTTATTGCACTAGCAGGAACACTGAATTTCTCAGCATTAATTATGATGTTAGCTATAGGTTTTTTGCAGATAAACTTTATCAGGTTGAGGAAGGTATGCCTCTCTTCCTTGTTTACTGAGAGTAATGTTCATGAACAGCTGTTAGTTCTGTCAAATAATTCTTCTGCATATATTGATACGATCATGTGATTTTTCTTTCCATTTAGTTGATGTTAAGGATCGCAGTTATGGATTTTCAGATATCGAACCAGCCTTACATATCTAGGATAAATTCCATTTGGTCATGGTGTAAAATTCTTTTTACATATTGTTGGATTCCATTTGTTAATATTTTGTTGAGAATTTTTACATCCTTGTTCATGACAGATATTGACCTAGAGTTTTATTATAATGTGTTTTTGTCTGCTTTTGGTATCAGAGTAATGTTAGCCTCAAACAATGAGATCCATGTAGTCCCTCTGCTTCTGTTTCCTGAAAGAGATTGTAGAGAATTGGTATAATTCCTTAATTTTTTGGTAGAATTCACTAATTAAACAATCTGAAGCCAGTGCTTTCTGTTTTGGACTTTTGAATTGGCTAACAGTCAACAATGTGTTGAATATTAATGTGAAGAGTAGGATACCCTTTACTTTTCCTTTTTTTTAAATCTTATTGGAAATATCACTCATGTTACTGCATTTAGCAAGATTCTGGTTTTAGGGTTAAGATTATATAAATTACATAATTACATGGGTTATGTTAAAAATTAAATATCAAATATTGTTTTCTTGAGTTCTTTTTTCCTCCACCAGGAACAGTTATAAATTGAGCAAATGTCTTTCCATCATCTCTGGAAACTACTAGATAATTCTCTCCTTAGATCTGTTAATATAGTGTGTAAAAAGAGTTAACGTAGCAGACCAAATTGCTATTCTTTGAAAAACCTGCCTATAAATGTGACCCTTGCTGGCATCTAGGAACTTGGATTTTGGGAGGATCACCATTGATTTAATGGATGATCACTGCCTAAATTCTCTGCACAAGCAATGGGGTTTACATTATTTTCATTTAGGAGTCTAGAATTTTGATAAATGCTGGACAGAATGCACATGTGTAACCAGCCTGTCTAGGAAACCCTGGATACTAAGTCCCTGATGGGCTTTCCTGATCGACAAGATTTCACAAACATTGTCAAAACTTGTTGCTGAGGGAATTAAGTATGGCCTGTGTGAGTCCACTGCAAGAGAACTCTTGGAAACTTGTACCTCTTTTCATCTAGAGTTTTTTTTCATATGCCTTTCTCCTTTGCTGATTTTCTTTCTATCCTCTTACTGTAATAAATCATTGATAGTGCTGCTATAAACATTGGAGTACATGTGCCCCTATGAATCACGGAATTACAGTTTTCCACACAGTAGGGTCAATTTTGAAATCATAGTTTCCTAGAAAGTTCCCATTTCATCTTTCAAATATTTTGCAGAAAAATGTTAAGATTTTTAAAAATATGTATTCAATTTTCATTATTACTCCCCTCTTATCCTTTCTGATAACTTATGTTTTCTTTATCTAGTTATTGGTATTTTTTGTAAAAATTTTCTAAAAAATATAATTTTTATCTAGTAATTTTATATCAGCTGTCTTATCTCTACATTGTTGATTTTTTTCTTTTCTACATTTTTAAATTTTTGCTTCATTCTTGACTCTTTTGCTCTTTTTGTTTCTCTTGTTTTTCTATCATCATACTATTTTTGATCTAGGAATATCATTCACTTACACTTTTAATATTTATTAATGAAAGGGTTTAAGATTTTCATATATTATGTTATAGAATGCTTCCATCCTCATTAATTTTTGGAAAAATAATTAATTTTAGATCATATTTTACTTTTCATTAAAGAGTTTAAAAAATAGAAAAGTTACAGAAATAACGGAGATATAGTTTACATACAATTATAATACATTACAAACATTAAAAAGCTCACTTGTTTTAAATTTTTAGATTAACCATGAACAGCTGCAACAATTGTGCAGTTTAATAGCTATAAATAGTCTTCACCTTTCACTAGAAAACTTCCTAAAACAGAATATGAAACAGCTTGAAACTAATGGGAAAATCATGTTTTTGAAATAGAGCATCTTGACTTTCCTATTTCTACCTGATAGAGGCCAAAGAACTTCAATAGTTCACAGGCTATGCTGAGACAAATTAGAAAGAAACATAAAATAGAGATATTTGTGTAGAGTACATTGCCCAGAGATGCAACAAATTGGTCTTTCTAAAAATGATATGGTGCAATGGAGACAGCTAAGAGCTTGTTAGCAATTCCTACAGGTCTCAAGGGGTTTAAACTGTTCAGAAACAGAACAGAACATGGTTCAGTATATTTTCACAGACATTCGAAAGTTTTTGCAAAAGTCACTCTGGAAATCTTCAGGGAAAAACATACTTTGCTACTGTTTCCTGATAACTTTCTCTATCCTCAGAATAATCCTCAAAACCATCTTGGATTGGCCCCCATAGCCCATGAATCTGGCAATATTGATGGGAGCCATGCCATTTGGACAGCTTGACCTGACTGAAGCCATGTTAGTGGGTAAGAGTGTCTGTCACTTTTTAATTATGGTAGGCAAGTTTCCTGAAGTGACACTCATTGTGAAATATGTTCTGCATATTTTTGTCTTATTTTTTTCTTTTTGTTACTTACCTGCATAGAAGCATCTAGTATTTAATGATGATTCCTGTATTTTTATGTCTTATATTTCTCTAGCCTCTTGATTCCCCCTATGAATGTATTCTCCCACATCATCTACTTCCTTATATGATCATTAAAAAAACCTTTCATTAGTTATTCCATGTAGTTTCCCCTCAGTAACTGATTAATCTTGTAAATCTTCCTGGTCAAGGCACCACCCTCTCTCACCTAAATTATTTTAATAGCTTCCTAACGGGCCTCTCTGATTTGTTCCCCAAGAGTCTATTCTTAACATGACAGCCGCCATGATGATAAAATGCTTCCAATAAAATGGCTTCTTGTATCTCTAAGAGATAAAGCCAAATTATTTAAAATGACCACCAAAATCCGACATGTTCTCTCTCTATATAGCCTTTCTCTCTAATATCTCCCTGACTTTACCTCCTACCACTTCTCTTCTTCTTTAGCATTTCACATTCCCTGGATGCAGTCCTAGAGGTATTACATTGAGTTTGCTGCCTGTTTCTTCAAAGCTTTTCCTCAAGGCAACGGAAATGGAGAAAAGAGTTTGTGAGATTCTTGTAGAAAGTATATTATAGTTCCACTTAAAACATTGTGAATATTTAGTCATTTTTAGGGACTCTTTTTTCTCTTAATAAGTAACAGAAAATTTAAAATGTAGTTTCAGAAAAAAAATACCGAGATCAGAAATCTCTGTTCACTTACAATTGTGGATAGTTATTTAAAGCATATATTTAAATTTCCATTCCTAAACTTAGACTTTACAGTTACCACCTTGCAGTCAAAAGCTGCTAAATTATATTAGCTTACCAAGATAAACCAGTTAGCTAAAATAAATTTTGTCAAGGTTAATATTTTATTTGAAAAAACTATGCTACAAATGACTCTTTCATAGTAAATATTATGTTTGTCCATATTTCCAGGCCTTTTTAAAAGATATACAGAAGCATTTCCAATAACTTATAAACTCATAGAATTTTAAAATCTCTTCAGAAAACAATTTTAAAGAAAAGGGGGCAAGTGGTTTTGGGGAAACATTTTTATTGAGTCTTAGATTATACTATCTTGCTTAATTACTACAAAAATCAATGTGAGTATTTTAACTCCTTTTAAGGGAAACTGAGTCTCAGAAAGGCAAAATGGTTCTTTCAATGCTACACAGCAAATATGTCTCAGAATTGGGACTTAAATCATTTGTCTCTAACTATAAACATTCTGCTCTTCTCACTGTGCCACCCCATGGTCTCTTAGACAATAGTAACTACTTTTATATAATGACCACAAACATGTATTCATTGGTTTTAAAATCTTTACATATCAGAAAAAATGTATAATATCTGATAACATATTAAATTGAATTTGTTAAAATAATAAGGCATTTAAATATACACTATGATATATTATGTAGATATTTTAAGTGTAGCATTTTTTTCTTAAAGGAAAATTTTGGCAATTAGGATAATTTTAGTAAAAGACAATATTCTTTTCCTGGCGTATAATTTATATAAGTAAAACTCATACTTTTGAGGTAGCTCTGTAAGTCTTGGTAAAAGTACTCAGAAGTGTAGTTATCACTTCAACGAAGATACAGAACCCTTCCATCACTCCAAAATATTGCAGCCTACCTATCTGTGTTTCAATCCCTACACCCACCTCTAACTACTAATAATCACTGATCTGTTTTTATGTGTTTTTGTTGTTGTTCATACTGTTTTTCCTTTTCCAGAATATCATATAGTTGAAATCATGTTAAAGGTAGCCTGTTGAATATGGCTTTTTCACTAGCCTAATGCATTCGAAATTTATCTATGCTGTTGCATCTATCAAGGTGTTGTTCTTTATCATTGCTGAATAAATACTTCATTCTTTGGATATATCACATTTGCTTATTCATTTACTTTTTCCTTCCATAATTTGGCAATAATGAGTCTAACTACTATAAATTTTCTGGGAAGATTTTTGCTTGAACATTAAGTTTCATTTATGTTGGATAAATACCTAAAAAAGGGATTGCTGGATTGTATGTAAATGTTGCTTAAATTTATATGAATCTGCCAAACCACTTCTAGAGTGGTTGCACTGTAAAAGTAAATTTAATATTGTTTTATGACTGTACCTGTTCAACAACTGAATTTCCTAATACTAGTACCATATTTTAATCTACTATGAAAATCTATGTTCTAGAAAAATTCAGCAATTTATCCTAAATATTTTCTACTTAGTCAAGTTGACTTCACAGTATTTGGACTTGTATCTTAATAGTGGAGACTTCAGATAATAATAAATAACAAACTAGTAGTAAGTTGAAATATTTTTTAAATGAATGTGTTCAGTAATTTTCTCATTTAAATGATTAATATGTACTTCAAAAATTCTAATTAATTACAATATTAAAGTATTATAAATTAAACCTAAATCTTTTGAATAATTAGAGTAACTATATTAAAGCTGGAATTCAGAAAACTTTCTTTTAGAATAATGTTCAACTTGAAATAACGTAACAGTCAGATCTTCTTATGCAAAACAAATTTAGCAATGTTGATGTGACAGCCAGTCTTTCAAAACTACATTTTATTTTCATATGCCTATTCAAAGGGCATATTAATATTTGCGACAATTGGTCTTTTTCTAGAAAACTCCCAACATGTGGGACATTAATTAATGGGCCAAAATGGAAATACGGCAACTTATGCACCTGGAGTACCATTTCCCAAATGGATCTAATGTTGGTTGTATCACTGAAGAAAAGTCTCATTAGGATCATATGTGTGTCAGCCCTTTGGTGTTTGACTATTCTATGATTTGATCATGAAAATCTTGCTGAATGCAAAATATACCATAAATGTGATGGCTAGATCAAATGACCTTCTTCTCCCATAACCTCCTAACAATACTTGTGGTTGACCAACAACTTCATCTTAAAATGTAAGAACTGTTTACATTACTTACCTCTGTGACTATTCCTTCTACCACAATTAATTCTTTTTACTCCCTAAACCTTATGGGCTGTTAAGTTTCAGTATTGATAACATAGTCTTCTCTCTACACTCCTAAAAATTTGAAATCTCACATTTTCCAAGTTTATAATTTATATTACCATTATCTCCTTTTGAATGAGTGTCTATGCCTATTTCTAATGATTCTTCTGAGCTTATGTTTCACTCATCCTTCAGCATATCTACCGTTTGCGCATAAGCAGCAGAAAATTGCAACCAAAACCGAATACTTCATTTTATCTCATGAAATATGATTCTTCTCCAAAAGCTTAGTAAAATTCACCAACTTACCCAGGATGGAAACACTGATCATTAATACTCTCCCCTCTCTTTTATCTACCCAACTATAATCCATCCTGTCAGGTTTTCTCTCACCAAGGCTAATCTTTTCCAATTCTTTCTCTCTTCTTTCAAATATAGCATTCTACTTCAAGTCCTCATGCCTATTTCCTTGATCATTTAATGTTCTCCTAATTGGCCTCATTTTTTAAGCCTTTATCCCTTCTTACTTTATATCTCTCCAAAGTGAATGTTCATTTACTCTGTATATTTCAACAACTGCTGTGGTCTCATATTTATAACAAAGTGGGGAAGAAATTCCATCACCTATCATCATGATGTCAGTTTTTCTTTCCAGCTTAACTTCTCTCAGTTTTTAGAATCTCTGTGTACAAGGGAAATTAGACTGCTTAAATGTGCTTTAGATTTATTTTTAGTTCCTCTGTGCCTTTCTTATGCTTATTTCTGCTTCCACTGTATTCTCATGTGTGTGTGTGTGTGTGTGTGTGTGTGTGTGTGTGCACTCACACGTGTGCATATGTACATGTATCTCTAGAGCATACCAGTACTTTCTATTTCCTTCTGTATATTTTTACATACTTTCCAAGCTTTATACAATCTATATAATTTGCAAGAGAAATTATACATGATTCCTGTTGATAAGGAAAATAGGTTCAACAATAATCTTTAATACAAATATACCCTTATCCATCTTGAAAGTAAATTTCATTGCAATGAATCTTTCCCTAACCCCTTCAATCTGATACCATATATCTTTCTCTTTGGACTCCTACAACTCATCTTTAAAGCATTATAAACTTGATTCACACATGCAATTCTTCAGTAAGGTTAAGAATCATTAATGATTCCTTCCTGCACTCACACCATAAAAAACTGGTCAAACTCTTTGTGTATTTTTAAACATTTTTCAAACCTTCCAGTTTCAAACACTACTACCCAGGTGTGTATACCTAATATTACTTTGCCTGAGTTACATCCTAGCATTCACATTGGTTCTTTTTCCCTCTGGTTTCTTTTCTCGACAAAAGCATCCTCCATCTAAGATAAGATTTTGCATGTATTACTGACATATACCACAAATGTGGTTGAAAAATAATGAATCAAAACAAATGGAAGAAAATAGAGATAACATTGAATTTTGCTTACTCACTGGCTAGATAACTAAATCCAAATTCATTAGAACTACATACGGATTTTTCATATAAGCCATTCCTATAAATATCTTCACATATTTAGTTGAAGTTTTATAGATAGATTTTTGTTGAAAACAAAATATCTTGGGGGCACCTGACTGGCTTAGTCGGTTAAGCGTCTGATATCGGCTCAGGTCATGATCTCGCAGTTTGTGGGTTTGAGCCTCACGTTGGGCTCTGTGCTGATAGCTCAGAGCCTGGAGCCTGCTTTGGAATCTGTGTCTCCCTCTCTCTCTGCCCCTCCTCCACCCATGCTCTCTCTGTCTCTCTCTCTCTTTCTCTCAAAAATAAGCATTAAAAAAATCTTTTTAAAAAAGAACAAAAATCTTGGATAATGCTGAAGATTATCAATCATCTATAGCAGTTTTCTTCAAAATATATTCAGGCATCTGATGATGTGCAAAGACTTTCCAAGAGATATGTATGCAGACATAGTCAGTTTTAATGGCACAATGTCTAGATCCTCAACTGTTATGTGTACTATTTTTTAATGTTTATTTATTTTTGAGAGAGAGAGAGAGAGTGCAGGGGAGGGACAGAGAGAGAGGGAGACAGAGAATGTGAAGCAGGCTCCAGGCTCTGAGCTGTCAGCACAGAGCTCAATGTGGGGCTAGAACTCACAAACCGCGAGATCATGACCTGAGCCGAAGTTAGATGCTTAACCGACTGAGCCACCCAGGCACCCTGTATGTAGTCTTCTCTTACTATTCTGAAAATGAATCTGATGTCCTACAGGGTCTCTGTTCCCACCTCTTTTTATTTATCTTTTCATATTTATCCTTAACTTACCCATTCTAAGTCATATGAGGCATTTTTCCAGGGTGCAGAAAACTCCCAAAACACTGAGAAACATTAGTGTCTATGTTAAGAAACAGATAAAATAGAGCTATTTGTATGAATATGCATAAATCTCTAAATCATAATGTTGACTGAAAAGCAGGTTGAAGAAAATGGTTGCAAAATATTATCACATATAAGTGTTTAAAACTTAAAAAAGCATCATGAGTGGTTTACAGGTATATGCATATATACTATGTGTCAGACTATGTAAGACAGTATTTAAAATACATGATTTTTGGAGGCAAAATGCCTAGGATCAAATTCTATTCCAGCCCTTACTGTCTATGTGACTTCAGATAGCTGCTTGCTCTCTTAAGGATGTTGTTCACTCCTATTGTAAGATGGGGATACTATATTTTCCAGTTTATTGAATTTACATGATAATATAAGATATTTAAAACATTTCTGGCATGTGGATAATACAAGATAATTACAACAATTTCTGGCATGTAGTACAACTCAATAGATACTGATTTGATGGTTGTTATATTAAAAAATATGAACATAAACAATATATGCCAACTTTAAGATTGTGGCTACTTTTCCAGAATAAAAGAGAAAAAATTAATAGTGACAAAGTTTTATTTGTATCTGCTATTACACTGGACTGAGTGTGGAGCCTGCTTGGGGTTCTCCCTCTCTCTCTGCACCTCCCCCACTCACTCTCTTGCTCTTTCATTTATTTGTTTTCCTCTTTTTTCATAAATTGTTTCTACTTTTTTTTGTCTTCACAAAGAAAACTGAGTTATGTGACCACAATTTATAAAGAGCATTAATGACATAGTGAAAAGAGTTGGGCCTTTGTATTTTAATTAAAGAAGACAACCACAGGGGCACCTGGGTGGCTCAGTCGGTTGAGCGGCCGACTTCGGCTCAGGTCATGATCTCACAGTCTGTGAGTTCAAGGCCCGTGTCGGGCTCTGTGCTGACAGCTCGGACCCTGGAACCTGTTTCAGAGTCTGTGCCTCCTTCTCTCTGACCCTCCCCTGTTCATGCTCTGTCTCTGTCTCAAAAATAAATAAGCATTAAAAAAAATTAAAAAAAATAAAATAAAATAAAGAAGACAACCACAATGTGCTACCAGGGTTGGAGGGCACAGTTGGGAGACCAACTGGTATTATTTGTATTTGTAATATTTCCTTTCTTTAAAAAAAAAAACAATAAAATCTGAAGCAAATATCTTACTTCTGTATGAACTAATCTTAACTAGCTAACTGCATCTTCAACTACCCTATTTCCAAATAAAGTCATCTCCTGAGGTACTGGGCATTAGGTTTCAACCTATGAGTTTTGGAATGACACATAATATCCAAATCATAATAGGAACACACCTAAAGAAGTATTAGGACTTCAAACCCATCCAGGCCATGCTTCTTAGTGGAAGACTTCCTTTAAGAGTTGGGAAATTTCTCAAATCAGCACCTCTGGCTTTAGATCTAGAAGAAAGGTTTATACATAATGGTGGGAGCAACAAGACTGAGTACAGTCCCCACATGCTTTACCTCATCATCACTATCCTGGGGCCAGAAGAGGAAGGAGGAAAGATGGAAAAGATAAGATCCCCATGGAGTGTTTCATATGAGAAAAATGTGGAAAAGGGAAAGTTTACATTATATTTTCTGAGGGTTTCTCAGGGAAGGGATTATGTTGTACCTGAAGATTGTCAAGAAGAAGGAAGAAAAATGTTTCAAGAAGAGCAGAGAGAGAGGTGCCTGGGTGGCTCAGTTGGTTAAGGTCAGAGAGAGGTGCCTGGGTGGCTCAGTTGGTTAAGGTCAGACTCTTGATTTCAGCTCAGTCATGAACTCATGGTTCATGAGTTTGAGCCGCCCTGTCAGGCTCTGCACTGAGTGTGGCATCTGCTTGGGATTCTCTCTCCCTTTATCTCTGCACTTCCCTCACTCAGTCTCTCGCTCTTTCTCAAAAAAAAAAAAAACAAAACAAAAAAAACAAAAAAACAAAAAAAACCCCACAGAAACAAAAAAAGGAGAGAAAAATGAGCTTTCATTTGTTTGCTTTCCTCTTTTTTTCATAAATGGCTTCTACATGTTTTTTTTGTCTTCACAAAGAAAACTGAGAGTTATGTGACCACAATTTATAAAGAGCATTATTGACATAGTGAAGAGAGTTGGGCCTTTGTATTTTAATGAGAGAAGACAATCACAATGTGCCACCAGGGTTGGAGGGCACAGTTAGGAGACCAGGAACTACACCGGTCATAAGGTTAACATAAATTCAGAAATGAATAATTCTTGATGTTTTTGGACATTATTTGGACTGAAGAGAGAAAGGATGATTTGCCATTAGGAACCAAATCAGCTAGTACTGTACTAAGACACCCAAGAAACTGTCACTCACAGTAATGCTGCATCATAGCTCCTTCCCTGACAGAGCCTTGCAGTTAAAGAGGTCAAGTAAGTGGAGGGAAAAAGAGGCATGAATTTGGTCAGGAGACCCCAGATCCAGGGAAAGTTGGAGATGGGAGTCCTTAACATACCTTCAGTGTAACAGCATGGTCCATAAAAGAGGGCATTTTGGTTCTTAAGACATTATTCTCTTAAATGTTCATATATTATAATGGGGAGGAGGATGGCTCCATTTACAGTAGGAAGAGGGGATTAAATGTCACTGTGAACTGTCTTTTCCTCCAAGAATTTCCCATGTCCTAGACCCAAGATTTCCAGAAAGGCCCCCTCCACCAAGGAAATGCCTTCAGGGAAAAAGAGATGAATTACTTACATGTTCAATGAAATAGAGAAAGTTTAGAACTAAAAGTGAAGTTAAAGAAATGAAAGAGAAGAAGAGAATTGGGAACAACAGTTATCAGTTATCTCATACAGGTATACCAAGACTGATCAGGAGGATATATAGAAAAAAAAAAAAAAAAAAAAAAGGGAAAGAAACCACGGGTTTGTGAACTCCTACGTAAGTCCAAATCCTGATATTTCCAAATTTGGGTAGTGAGAATCTCTGGGAGAAGAGGGAATTTGGGGAGCTAGACAGTTAGGAAAGAGCAAAATAAATGTTATTAAGATTTTGTATACACTATGTATTTTTGTCCTATCAAGAAATACAAATAAAATTTCTGGATTCTATCTAAATTCTTTTTTCTCACTATGCTTTTAATTATAGTGCTCCCCAACTAAATACCATGAGTTTCTTCGTTCACGTACTTTACACAATGTCAGTTCAGTTTTTCTACTAGATTATTTGTTCTCATGATTTTTGCACAATAATTACCTAAAGTACACTGTGTCCTTCCATCAATAAACTCAATTCTGTATGTCAGTAATTTCCAAAAAATTAGAACTTGGACACGGTGAAAGTTAGTGATGTTACTCCTAAATAACTTCTGCCCCTCAAATGATTCTTCCTAAAAATTTGGGAGTGCATGATAATATATCCATTCAAAAATCTCCGTGCAGTTCTGAAAGATTTTATTAGAAGGGCAAGCTCTTTGTTTCCATCCACAGGGAAAAATTCTTTCCAGTATTGTTATGGCAAGTAATTACCTAATTAGAAATCTAGAATTATCTGGGTGCCTGGCTCAGTTGGTTAAGTGCATGACTCTTGATTCAGCTCAGGTCACGATCTCACAGTTTGTGAGATCAAGCCCTGCATAAGGCTCTGTGCTGACAGTGCGGAGCCTGCTTGGCATTCTCCCTCTCTCCCTCTCTGTCTTCCTCTCCCCGACTCGTGCTCTCTTTCTCTTTCACTTTCTGTTTCTCTCAAAAAAAAAAATTCTTAAAAAAATAGAAAACCATAACTCTTAAAAATTTAAATTGTTTATATATTTTCAAACTTTCCTATTCCGCTTATATTTTATTTTACTTTTTTCTACTTATTTGCTTGTTTTGAGTTCAGAATAGTTAACATACAGTGACACATTAGTTTTAGGTGTAAAACAGAGTGGTTCCACAAGTCTGTACATTACTCACTGCTCATCATAATAAGTGTATTCTTAATATCTTCGTCTACTTCACCCATCCCACACTCATATCCCCTCTGGTAAGCATCAGTGTGTTATCCACAGTTAAGAGCTTTTTTCTTGGTTTGTCTTTTTACTCTGTTCATTGGTTCAGTTTCTTAAATTCCACATATGTGTGAAATCATATGGTATTTGTCTTTCTATGACTGAACTTATTTTACTTAACAATACACCCTTTATATGTATCCATGTTGTTGCAAATGGCAACATTTCATTCCTTTTTATGGCTGAGTAATAGTCCAATGTGTGTGTGTGTGTGTGTGTGTGTGTGTGTGTACCACATCTTCTTTATCCATTCCTCTATCGGTGGACACTTGAGTTGCTTTCAGAATTTGGCTATTGTAAATAATGCTGCAGTAAACACAGGGGTGCAAATATCTTTTGAATCAGTGTTTTGTATCCTTTGGGTAAATACCTAGCAGTGGAATTACTAGATTGTATGGTAATTCTATTTTTAATTTATTGAGAAACCTCCATACTGGTTTCTACAGTGGCTGCACCAGTTTGTATTCACACCAACAGAGCACAAAGTTTCCTTTTTCTCCACATGCTCACCAACACTTGTTTTCTGTGTTTTTGATTTAGCCATTCTGACATGTGTGAGGCAACATCTCATTGTGGTTTTGGTTTGCATCCTCCTGATGATTAATGATGTTGGCCATCTTTCCATATTTCTGTTGGTCATCTGTATGTTGTCTTTGGAGATATGTCTGTTCATGTGTCTGCCTATTTTAATTGGATTATTTTTTTGGGGTGTTGAATTGTGTAACTTATTTTATATAGTTTGAATACTAACCCTTTATCAGATGTGTCATTTGCAATTCACTAGGTTATTTTTCAATTGTTGGTTGTTTGCTGTGCAGAAGCTTTTTTATTTTGATTTATTCTACAATAGTTTACTTTTACTTGCCTCAAGAGACCTCTAGAAAAATGTTGCTAGAGCTGATGTCAGAGAGATTACTGCTTGTACTCTCTTCTAGGATTTTTATGGTTTCAGGTCTCACATTTAGGTTTTTAATCCATTTTAAGTTTGTTTTTGTGTATGGTGTGAGAAAGTGGTCTGGTTTCATTCTTTTACCTATGGCTGTCCAGTTTTCCCAGCACCATTTGTTGAAGAGAAATACATAAAGCAGCTAATAACAAGCATAGTGGAATTGACAGTAATAATAGTCACAGTAGGAAATTTTAACACTCCACTTACATAAACAGAAACAACATCCAAACAGAAAATCCACAAGGAAATAGTGGCGTTGGATGACACATTGGATCAGATGGATCTAACAGATATAGTCAGAATGTTCCATCCTAAAACAGTAGAATACACATTCTTTTCAAATTCACAGGAAAAAAGTCTCCAAATAGATTATATATTAGGCCACAAAAAATTTTTAAAAAGATTGAACTCATAACATGTATCTTTTCCAACCACAACACTATGAAACCAGAAATCAACCACAAGAAAACAAAGAAAAAAACACAAATATACGCACGTTAAGTAACAGGCTACTAAATAATGAATGGGTCAACTAAAAAATCATTTTCTTTTCGCCTTTGTTGAAGATTAATTGTGACCATATAATTGTGGACTTATTCCTGAACTTTATTCTAAATTTTTTTTAATGTTTATTTTTTCTTGAGACAGCGACAGAGCGTGAACAAGGGAGGGGCAGAGAGAGAGGGAGACACAGAACCTGAAACAGGGTCCAGGCCTGAGCTGTCAGCACAGAGCCTGACACGGGGCTCGAACCCATAAATTGTGAGATCATGACCTGAGCTGAAGCCAGACACATAACCAACTGAGCCACCCAGGCACCCCAGTGAACTTTATTCTACTCCATTGAGCTACATGCCTACTTTCTGCCACTATCATACTCTTTTGATCATTACAGCTTTGTAGTGTATCTTGGTATCTGGGATTGTGATACCTTCAGCCTTGTTTTTCTTTTTAAAGGTTGCTTTGGCTATTTGGGGTCTTGTGGTTACATACAAATTTTAAGATTATTTGTTCTAGTTCTGTGGTAAATGCAGTTGTTATTTTGGTAGGGATTATACTAAATCTGTAGATTGCTTTGGATAGTATAGACATTCCAACAATATTTGTACTTCCAACCCGCATGGGATATCTTTCCATTTGTTTGTATCCTCTTCAATTTCTTTCATCATCAATGTTTTAGTTTTCAGAGTATTGGTATTTCACCTCCTTGGTTCAGTTTATTCTTAGATATTTTATTGGTTTTGGTGTAATTATAATGGGATTGTTTTCTTAACTTCTCTTTCTGCTACTTAGTTATTAGTATATAGAAATGCAGTGGATTTATGTATATTGATTTTGTATCATGTGACCTTACTAAATTCATTTATCAGATCTAGAAGTGTGGGTTTTTTTTCTTTTTCTTTTCCTTTTTCTTTTGTTCTTGTTTTTGGTGTAGTCTTTAGGGTTTTCTATACATGGTGTCATGTCTACTGCAAAAAGTTTTATTTTTTCCTTACCAGTTTGGATGCTAGATATTTATTTATTTATTTATTTATTTATTTATTTATTTAATCTGATTCCTGTGGTTAGGACTTCCAATACCAGGTTTAATTAAAGTAGTGAGAATGGAAAGCTTTGTCTTGCTCCTGATCTTAGGAAAAAGTTCCATTTTTCACCATTGATTAAAATGTTAGCTGTATTTTTCATTTTTTGTTTTTTATCTATGACTTTTATTATGTCGAGGTATATTTCCTCTAAACTTGCTTTGTTGAAAGTTTTTATCATGAATAGTGTAGTTTGTCAAATGCTTTTTCTGCATCTATTGAAATGATCATATGGTGTTTATCCTTTCTCTTGTTGATGTGACATCATGTTGATTGATTTGCAAATACGTAGCTACCCTTTTATCTCAGAATAAATCCCACTTGATCATGGTGAATAATTTTCTTTAAAATATATTGTTGGATTCAGTTTGCTAATATTTTCTTGAATATTTTTACATCTCTGTTCATCAGAGACATTGTCTTACAATTATCTTTTTTTGTAGTGCCTTTATCTTGTTTTGGGGTGATACTGGCTTCATAGAATAAATTTGGAAGCTCTCCTCCCTCCTCCCTCCTCCTCCTCCACTTCTTCCTCCTCCTTCATTCACCTATGAAGCTATCTGGTCCTGACTTTTGTTTGTTGGGAGTTTTTTATCATTGATTCAAATTTACTGCTAGTAATCAGTTTGTTCAAATTTTATATTTCTCCTTGAGTCAGTTTTGTGAAGTTGTATGTTTCTAGGAATTTATCTATTTCCTCCAGGTTGTCTAATTTGTTAGCCTATAGCTTTTCATAATATTCTCTTATAATCCTTTGTATTTCTGTGGTTTCAGTTGTATTTCCCCTCTTTCATTTTTGATTTTATTTGAGTCCTCTCTCTTCTTTTACTATGAGTCTGGCCAAAAGTTCTACCAATTTTGCTGATCTTTTCAAAGTACCAGCTCCTGGCTTCATTGATCTGCTCTACTTTTTTTTTTTTTTTTTTTGGTTTCTATTTTGTTTATTTCTGCTCTAATTTTTATTGTTTCCTTCCTTCTGTTGGTTTGGTGTTTTGTTTGTTCTTTTTCTAGCTCCTTTAGGTGTAAGGTTAGGGTGTTTGTTTGAAATTTTTCTTGCTTCTTGAGGTAGACCTGTCTTCACTGTAAACTTCCCTCTTAGAACAGCTTTTGCTGCATCCCAAAGATTTTGGACTGTGGTGGTTTCATTTTCATTTGCCTCCTGGTATTTTTTTATTCCGTCTTTTATTTCTCAGTTGACCTCTTCATTGTTTAGTAGCATGCTATTTTACTTCCATAAATTTGTGTTCTTTCCAGATGTCTTCTTGTGGTTGATTTCTATTTTCATAGTGTTGTGGTTAGAAAACATGTATGGTAGGACTTCAATCTTTTTGAATTTGTTGTGACTTGTTTTGTGGCCTAATATATGATCTACTCTGTAGATTGTTCAATGTGCACTTGGAAAAAAATGTGTATTCTTTTAGGATGGAGTGTTCTGAATATATCTTTTAGATCCATCTGGTCCAATGAATCATTCAAAGCCACTGTCTCCTTGTTAGAATGATGTGTCTGTCCACTTATGTAAGTGGGGGGAGGTTAAGTCCCCTACTATTACTATATTACTATCATTTCTTTTATGTTTGTTATGAGCTGCTTTATCTATTTGGGTGCTTTCAGGGGCACCTGGGTGGCTCAGTCGGTTGAGCGTCCGACTTCAGCTCAGGTCACGATCTCGTGGTCCGTGAGTTTGAGCCCCGCGTCGGGCTCTGGGCTGATGGCTCGGAGCCTGGGGCCTGCTTCCGATTCTGTGTCTCCCTCTCTCTCTGCCCCTGCCCCATTCATGCTCTGTCTCTCTCTGTCTCAAAAATAAATAAAACGTTAAAAAAATATTTGGGTGCTTTCATGTTGGGTGCATAAGTATTTACAACTGCTATATCTTATTAGATTGTTCCCTTTATGATTATATAGTGTCCTTCTTTGTCTCTTGTTAGTCTTTATTTTAAAATCTTTTGTCCAATGTAAGTATTGTTAACCCAGCTTTCTTTTCACTTCCAGGGCATGATAAATGTTTCTCCATCCCTTCATTTTAAATCTGCATGAGTCTTTAGGTTTGAAGTGTGTGTTTTATAGGCATCATATAGATAGGTCTTGCTTTTTTTTTTAATCCATTCCATCATCCTATATCTTTTTTCAGAGTGTTTATCCCATAAAGTAATTATTGACAGGTGTGTACTAATTGCCATTTTGTTACTTATGGTTGATTGTCTTTTTAGTTCTTTGTTCTTTTCTTCATTGCTCTCTTCTCTCATGGTTTGTTGACTTTCTGTAGTGATATACTTGGATTCCTTTCTCTTTATTTTTTTGCATATTTATTACCAGTTTTTGATTTGTGGTTACTATTAGGTTTATATATAACATCTTATGCATACAGGAGTCTACATTAAGTCAGTAGTCACTAAAGTTTGAATCCACTCTTTACTCCTCTCCCTGCCACATTTATGTATATCATGTCATATGATACATACTTTTATTTTGTGAATCACTTAACAGACTTTTATAGACATAGTTAATTTTACCGCCCTGCCTTTGTGCTTCCTACTTTTCTTACTCCTATTTATTCCCCCTTAACATTTCTTGTAGCGCTGGTTTAGTAGTCATGGATTCCTCTAACTTCTGTTTAACTGGGAAATTCTTTATTTCCTTCTATTCTGAATCATAGCCTTGCTGAATACAGTATTCTTGGTTGGATGTCCTTTTTTTTTATTTACTTTTTTAATTTCCTTTCCTTTTGGCACTTTGAATATACCATGCCATTCTATTCTGGCCAGCAAAGTTTCTGCTGAAAAATCAGCTAATAGGCTTATGAGGTTTCTGTAGAAGGTAATTATTTTCTTTTTTCTTGCCACTTTCAAATTTCTTTATTTATTAGTACTTTTTTTGTGTGTGTCATTTTAATACTATGTGTCTTGGTGTGGACCTCTTTGGGTTGATTTTCTTGGGGGCTGTGTATCCTGGATCTGGATTTCTGTTTCCTTCCCCAGACCTGGGACTTTTTCAGCTATTAGTCTCCAAATAAATATCCTGCTCACTCTTCTCTCTCTTCTCCTTCTGGGCTCCCCATAATGTGGATGTTTTTACACTTGATGCTGTCACTGCACTCCCTAAGTCTATTTTCATTTTATTATTATTATTTTTCTCTCTCCTGTTCAGCTTGAGTGCTTTCCATTACTTTGTCTTCCAGGTCACTTATCCATTCTTCTGCTTCCTCTTGTCTACCTTTTATCAAGATTAGTGTATTTTAATTTCAGTTATTGAGTTCTTCATCTCTGATTGGTTATTTCTTATATTTTGTATGTCATTATTGAGGCTTTCACTGAAGTCCCCACTCTTTTTTAATGTTCAGTGAGTATCTTTATGACGATTACATTAAATTCTCTATCAGGCAGTAATTACTTATCTTCATTTTGATTAGCTCTCTTACTGTGATTTTGCTCTACTCTTTCATCTGGGACACATTCCTCTGTCTCCTCATTTTTTGTGGCTCTGTGTCTGTTTCTATGTGTTTGTAAAGTCAGCTAAATATTCTGATCTTTAAAGTAATGGTCTTATCAAATATCATATGACTTCACTCATATGTGGAATTTAAGAAACAAAACAGATGAATATGGGGTAAGGGAAGAAAAAAGTAAAATAAGATAAAAACAGAGATGGAGGCAAACCATAAGAGACTCTTAAATACAGAGAACAAACAGGGTTGCTGGAGGGGAGGTGGGTAGGGGATGGGCTAAATGGGGGATGGGCATTAAGGAGGGCACTTGTTGGGATGAGCACTGGGTATTATATTTAACCGATGTATCACTAAATTCTACTCCTGAAAACAATACTATGCTATATGCTAAGTAACTTGAATTAAAAAATAAATAAATAAAGGGGGTGCCTGGGTGACTCAGTTGGTTAAGCATCTGGCTTCAGCTCAGGTCATGACCTCACGGTTCACAAGTTTGAGCCCCTGCGTCAGGCTCTATGCTGACAGCTCAGAGCCTGGAGCCTGCTTCAGATTCTGTGTCTCCCTCTCTCTCTGCCCCTCCCCTACTCATACTCTGTCTCTCTCTCTCAAAAATAAATAAAACGTTAACAGTTTTTTAAAAAAAATTAGAGAAATAGTCTTATGAAGAAGAAGTCTTGTAGCATCCTGCAGTGTAATGTCCCATATTCACTAGAATGTGGGGCTTCAGGGTGTCTCCTATGTGTATTGTGTGCTCTACTTTTATGGCTGAGTTGTGACTGCCTTCAATCCAATCATCTACAATGACTCCCTTTGCTTGTTATGGGCAGGTTTGGTGTCTGTGTTGTTAGTGGGCCAGTCTGAAGCTGTCTTGGTTGGACTTCAGTTGGGTTAGATAAGTCATTTGCCAGAAATGTGGTATCACTGAATTTCAGAGTGGTTTCTCTACATTGTCTCTTGAGAGGCTTTCATTGGTGGGCAGGCCTTGTAGCCATACCCAATGTCTGTCCCCAGCCCCCTCCTAGGACTGCAGGTGGACTGTTGTGACTGTGTGTTTATCTCCCCCTCTCTCTGGGACAAGAGTCATTTTGGAGTGGTTATGGCCCCTGTTGGGGCTACTTGCATACTGCCTGGCTTGGGAACCATTTTGGATGGGGTCTGGCCAAGGGCATATTAGAGGGGATAGGTCCACAGAATGTTGGGTGAGGCTCATGGTACCAGTAAGTTCTGCACTGGTCCATGGCAGTAATGGACTTGTAGCCTCCTGGAAGAATTGTGGAGTCCTGAGGGGGCTGGAAAGGACAGGTCCACAGGAAAACACAAGGATGAGATACACTGTTAGCAAACTAGGTGGAGTGTTTTGGCAATACGCTGGTTCCTTGTAAATGTGTATTTACGCTAAAGAGCATGGGAGGGAAATGAAGCCTGCTAGCTCTTCTTTTCTTGGTGAAGCTTCCCAAAGATACTTGCCCCTCAAGCAATCACTCTGAGGTTAGTAAATAAATTTTCCCATATACCCCAGGGGTTTTCAAACTGCTTCCTCCATGCTGTACCTCTTTGGGGCTGATTCTTGTGCTGTATCTTTAAGGGCAAGGACTCAGTTTCCTATTGCCCTCTTGGCTCTCCCAGAGCTGAGCCCACCAACTTTTAAAGTTCTAGGCGTTAAGCCCTACTGATTGTTATGCCCCTCCGGTTTTCAAAGCCAAATGTTATGGAGATTCATGTCCCTATGTGGGTCCTTGTGCCTGGGGTACCTGATATGGAGGTCCGGTACTCTTCCTTCTCATCACCTGTGGTGTCCCTCCCTCCCAGAGATAGTCCCACAGTTCCTTTTGGCTCCCAACTGTGTCTCCATCATTCCTACCCACTTCAATGTGGCCTGTTCTCTACATTAAGCTGTAAAGGGTCTGTTATGCCAGTTTCCAGGTTGTGTTCTGTATTATTTACACTGATGTGGATTTTCTAGTTGTATCCATTGGACATGGTGAGCATAGGATTTGAATCTACCATCTTCTAAATTCTAAATCTCCACTGCTCAATGGATGGTGAAGATCTAATTAAAAATAATTTCATCAAAATAAATTAAAATATCAATTACATATTGAATGGCATTATTTTAGATACATTGGTTTACACTTTTAAATCATCTTTTTCTTGTTACCTTTTTAAATATAGCTACTATAAAATTTAGAACTACACATTTGGCCTACATTATATTCCTATTTCTGTTGTAACCCAATGAAAGTCTTCTTTGAAATGTCTCTTCATGGTCTACTTGTGATATTGTAATTAAACTCACTTGAATAGGATCTAAAAACAAACAAACAAACAAAAAACAAAACTGGGGCACCTGGGTGACTCAGTTGGTTGAGCATCTGACTTCGGCTCAGGTCATGATCTCGTAGTTCGTGAGTTCTAACCCTAGGGCTCTGTGCTGATACTCGGAGCCTGGAACGTGCTTCAGATTCTGTGTCTTCCTCTCTCTCTGCCCCTCTCCTGCTCACACACTCTCTCTCTCTCAAAAATAAATAAACATTGAAATATCTTAAAAAACAGAAACAAAAACAAAACAACAAACAAAAAACCCCACAACTTTCCACTTTACTTAATTTTGGTAAATGATAGAGCTAAAATGAGTTTGTAGTTCCACTGCTCCTTGAATGTATAAACATCGTTTCTCCATTTTTATATGGTTGGACTTTATATTTGTTTCTTCACTTTTAAAAGTCTACTATCTTTTCTTTTCCCTAAGGTATTACAAAGTAAGAAGAACCACTAAAAAAATAAAAGTGGCTTCCCAAATATTGTACTGAATAAAGTCACTTATTGAGGGCAGAACAAATAATGCATAATGCATTTTTTCTCCGAGGAATTACTGTTTCAGTGGTTTCTTGTGCCACTTAAAACCTCCTGAGTAAGCTAAATACAAATCATGCGAGAAATTGACTAGATGAAATTTTCCTCTCAGAGGTTTGGATTCCATTCTTTGATGAAAACCATATTTGGGTTTTGTAGCTGCAGGAATACCCTCAGAGATTTACTCATGGGGATTAAAAAATACTAATATCTCAAAGAACAACTGCTCTGAAAAGCAGTACAAAACAGAGCAATAGACAGGTATGTTCTCCAAAATTTGTTTGTATTT
This sequence comes from Felis catus, assembly GCF_018350175.1. Taxonomy (NCBI): domain Eukaryota; kingdom Metazoa; phylum Chordata; class Mammalia; order Carnivora; family Felidae; genus Felis; species Felis catus. The sequence goes on along the minus strand of NC_058369.1, from coordinate 137,392,702 downwards.
TTACAAGATAGGCCTACTTAAGAAATATGTAGTATTTTCAAGTTGCATTTAAATAACTTCATATGTATTGCTTTTTTAATTTCTCTCAGTTTATTTATTTTGAGAGATAGAGAGAACAGGGGAGGGGCAGAGAGAGGGAGAGAGAATCCCAAGCAGGCTCAGCACTGACAGCATGGAGACTGATGTGGGGATCAAACTCATGAACTGTGAGATCATGACCTGAGGTGAAATCAAGAGTCAAACGCTTAACTGACTGAGCCACCCATGCACCCCATTTTATATGTATTTCTAAATTAAAGATTTTTCCAAATGCATAAATCACACCACAGTTGCTAATAATAATGTACACAAATAAGAAGTATAAATGTTTGAAAAGATGTTCCCAATCAAATATGATCAAAGTAAGAAATGACTTGAAAGAAAATAAGATTAGACCCATTATAGTATTCCCTACCACTATGTTAACTATCTCAATTAACAACTAAAATTGTTATATATATTGGTATCTTACATAGACCTGGGAAAACATTTAAGAGTAAACCGCAATCTAAAGAAAATACTAAAAATTACTGTCATCTGATGGAGGTTGTCAAACTCCCCCTGGTAAGATTAGATCAATCCACAGTGTACAGTATACTTTTTGGTGTTCATCATATTTAATTGTCTCTTTGATGACATAGTTACCATCACTTTAAAAAGATTATTAACTCTCTATTTGTTCTCTTTCTTGTGAACTTTGCCATTAAAAAAAATGAGCCAATGTCAGAGTTTGGCAAAAAAACCCCCAAAAAACAAAACAACACAAAAACAAAACAATAATAGCAATAACAAAGAAAAAACAAAAGTCTTTGCCATTTCTTAATGCTAGATTTTTATTTTTCTCAGTTATAACTGGTCATTAATGCTAATAATAAGATAGGCAAACATGTGTTAAGGAAAAGCAAGCTTATTTCTTATTAGTAGCATGACTATGGAAAGCTGAGATGATTTTTTTGTCACATAAATTTTAATCCTAGATGAATGACTCCTTCTTGAAAATCAGGGACCCATACTCATCCTCATTCATGCTGACTTCAACTGCTATAAATTATACTGATATTAATATGAATAAAGTTCATATAATCAAAGCATTGTCTCAGGAACTACTTAAACTGTCACTATATTTTCTTGGCTTTAAAATAGATATAAAGTTTAACCTGATAAATTTTTTGCTCTCTTACTTTGTACTTTGCCACATAATCCCATTTATTGGATCAATTTGTACATTTTCCCCCGACTTTTCATCATTGGTCTTATTTTTTTTTTTTTTCAGGAAAAGACTGTAACAGGGACCCATGCATTTACTGACAGAAAAGAGGAAATACAAACCAAACTAACTCAAACAAGAATGCCTATGCCTATACATAGAAACCATATGGTCCACAAAGGAAAAGAGACAGAGAAGACAAAAAAGATTGTAGCAGAATTTCTCTGAAATTAAAATAGTGCCTTTTCCAAAGAAACCTATTCTAGGTGAAAACAAATGGTTTATTTAATTCATAAATTTCTCATCTACTCCATCAGAAAGTCAACACTGAGAGTGCCTGAGGCTTATATTGTTAAGTTTTATGGTCTTCTAAATGCAAGGTATTTTGCAAAAAGGTTCCCTAAGTGTCCCATCCCTACCTTCTAAATTTCTCAAATTTAGATTTGATTTTCCTAAAATGTTTATATAAATGGTTATATAATTTAATTTCATAATTATACCATTTTAAAAATATTTAGTTTATGTTGGCCCTTGGTATTATGTTTTTTTCTATGTTAATGGATATATTTAATTTACTGATTATCACCTTTATATTTAGTTCCTGGGATACTTGTCTTCTAGATCACTAGGGAAAATGCCAAATAAATGACACTCTTTATGGTTATTCCCTAAGCACTATTTCCTGTTATATTAACTGGGACTTAATGTAGTAAAAATCTATATATATTAAGCTAGTGTTTAGTGTTTGTAATTTGCGATTCAAATTAGTTTTCTACAATTTATAAATTATTTATTTTTATTACTATCATTGGAATTATTTTTTTAAAAGGAAATCAAAATGTTTTAGTCCGAAAAATAAACTCTCAAAAAAAACACCTTAAAATATTTGGTTCTGTTATTTATTAAATGATTTTTACGGGTAAACGACTTGGAGGAATTAAAGAGTACAGCATTAAGGTGTCTGTTCTGCCTATCGGTTTGAATGGTTCCCCTGCCCCCCTGTCCCCTTCACTTGGTCCTTCCTATTGTTCCCTAATAAACTTTTCACAGTTCTAAAAAATAAAAAGAAAAAAATATAGGGAAAGAGAATGAGAGAAAATAGCATTAATTTCCTGTTCCCATGGAGGAATGGTAGCAGCAAGAATAGGAGTAAAAGATGTGACTAGGAAATGATGTGATGGCAGATTAAATGTAGACTACTAGGGGAGTTCAAAAAGCAACTTTTCACAAGTGCACAAAACTTGCTTCCAACAAGGAAAAAAAAATAAGGTGCTATTTGGATATTACTTACCAGCTACAAAATTTTTTGATAGACCTTATGTATTATCTACTTTAAAAAAAGTTTTATTGACATATAATTCATATGCCATATAATCCACCCATCTAAAATGTGGAGTTAAATAAATTTACCATGTTCAAGAATTGTGAAATCATGACCACATTTTAGAACAATTTCATCATCCCCAAAGAAGTCCTGTGGTCCATTAGCAGTCATTCCCCCATTAGCCTTTGTCAGCCCAGCTGCATATAACACTAATCTACTTTCAATTTCTATGGATTTGCCTATACTGAACCCTTCATATAAATGGAATCCTTAATATTCAGTCATATGTGACTGACTTCTTTATGTAGCATAATGTTTTCAAGGTGCATCCATGTTTCTAGCATGTTATCGATAATTCATTCCTTTCTATCCTGAATACCTTTTTTTGTTGTCTGGATATAACATACTTTATTTATCTCATCATAAGTATTCCTACACAAAGAGATGGATATTGGGGTTGTTTCCACCTTTTGGCTCTTAGTAAAAATGATTCCTAACAGGAACTCTGAACATTTATATGGAAGCTTTTCATAAATTTTCATTTCTCATAGGTACATACCTAGGAGCTGAATACATACATATATAAACTCTATGTTTAACTCGTAAGAACTGCCAGACTGCACCATTTTATAATTCTACCATTAATAATCCCAATCATCAATGTTGTAATTTCTCTACATCCTCACCAACACTTTTTGATCACCTATGGTTTTAAACATAGCCATTTTAGTAGATGTGAAGTGATATTTCATTGTGTTTTTATTTTTAAGAGTATTTTTAGAGCAGTTTTTGTTTCACAGCAAAACTGTGAAGAAACCATAGAAATTTCTTCCTCATATATCGTCTGCTGACACATAGGCATAGCCTCATCCATTATCAACATCTCACACCAGAGTACTGTATTTGTCACAACCGATGAACCCATACTGACATTCCATAATCACCCTACTTCCATAGTCTACCTTAAAGTTCACTCTTGGTTTTTGGACAAATTTATAATGACAAGCACTCATAATTACAGTACCACATAGAGTATTTTCACCACACTAAAATTTTTCTATGCTCTGCCTGTTTAAGTCTCCTCTAACTCAAACCCATCGCAACCACTGATCTCTTTTTACTGACTATAGTTTTGTCTTTTTCAGAATGCCGTATCATTGTAATCATGCAGTAGGTGGGCTTTTCAGATGGCTTCCTTCACTTAGTAACATGTATTTAAATCTCCTCAATGTTTCTTCATAGTTTGATAGCTCATCTTGTTTAGCACTGAATAATATTCTGTTGTCTGGATGTACCACAGTTTATTCTGAAAGAAAGAAAGACTGAAAGATATCCTAATTCCTTCCAACTTCTAGCAATTGTAAATAAAGTTGTTGTATACATCTGTGTGCAAGTTTTTATGTGAACATAAACTTTTAACTTCTTTGGGTAAATACCAAGGACTGCAATTGCTGGATCGTATGGCAAGTGTATGTTCAATTTGGCAAAAAACCACCAAACTTGTCTTCCAAAATAGCTGTACTATTTTGCACTCCCACCAACAGTGAAAGTCCTTATTCTCATTTTTTTTAATATTCAAAACTCCTCAAAATAAAGATGTCATTACCTCATTAGTTTAAAAAAAATGAGCTTACCAAGTCATGTAAACAATTAAATGAAATCATCAGCTCTCCTTTGGGTTGAGACCGTCTTGGGCTTTATAAGGTGTTAGGATCCCCAGGCCCTGCACACAAATGTAGTAGCTTTGCCCTGATCTTGACAACTAGTGTTGACTAACGGAGATAACATTTACTTATGCTGGATGAGTTAACTGGTGCTCTGGGAAAGCAATATGAAACACTAAGTAAAGAGAAGGCAATGGGGGTAGGGGGGAAGAAAGAAAAATGAAAAGAAAAAAAGAAAAAAAAAAACATGCCAAAAACCCCAGAGTAACAAAATACTAAATTCTGGAGTAAGTACCATTGCTAGAGGTAAAAAATACAAAAAGGCAGTTACTTAAGGAAAAATAGTAAAACTTTAAAAATAATGGACATATTTTTAAGGAAACAGTTTGCACAGTGGGCACAAAGAGGAAAGTCTCTTACGTTTCCAAAGAAGAAGGCCTCTGGACCTACAAGGAATGAAAGCCAATCAATGGCAATAAATAAAATATGGACAACACAAAATTTGATGGTATCTAATATATACTGATATTTTCACTTATTTTTTTAAATTTTTTTCTGCAAAACCAAATGTTCTGGAGAATTTCAACAAATAGTGTTTTAAAGGGATGTTCAGAAAAGGGAAAACTATGATTAAAAAAAGTTATCTTAAGTTTTCAAAGATTGAGTCTTCTAGGAAAAGTTATCTTCCCTACTTATGCTTTCCACTTAAGGAAGGCTTAACAGAACAATATTCGTTATATCCAGAATTAGGTGATTCCATACCAAATTGTATTATAAAGATATGCACATTCAAAATTATAAAAGATATGGCAGAAGTAATTTCAGCCAGACTTCTTAAAAAGGGTATCAATATCTCATCTTCAGTAATCTTTTTTTTTAATTTTTAACATTTATTTATTAATTGAGAAACAGGACATGAGCAGGGGAGGAGCAGAGAAAGGGGAGGAGCAGATTCTGAAGAATCTGAAGCAGGCTCCAGGCTCTGAGCTGTGACCACAGAGTCTGTCACGGGGCTTGAACTCACAAACCACGAGATCATGACCTGAGCCCAAGTCGGACACTCAACCGACTGAGCCACCCAGGTGCCCCAGTAATCTTAACATTATAATAAATAGGTAAATATGTAACCATACTTATATATGTAACCATAATCTTACTATGTAAAGATAACACAGTTCAATATTTTTAGTTCAACTCATCCTGCAGAGAATAAGATAAAATATTCATTAACAAGGAGTTCCTAATCACAAGGAAATATAAATAAATAAACATCTACAAAATAACATCATTACTGCTTTGAAAAAGGACTCCATGAGTTTCATTAGAAAAACACTTAAAATATTACATTTAATTTTGAGAACCACGTTTTAAGAAACTATTGAGGAATCAAACAGTTTAGAAGATAACCAGACTGATTGGGGACTGAAAATAAACTAAATCAAGGAAGTTTAAGATATATGTTTTATTGTTCCTAGAGCAGAGAATGCCAAAGGGAAACATTACAGCTGAGTTTGAATATGTAACAAGCTATTATTTCAATATCGGGAGCAAATTATACTCTTCCAGAGGGCAAACATATGACTAAATACAATTAGGTTTAGAAAGACATATTTAAATTCACTATTTAATATTTACAGGCTCCCAACAAAACAAAAAAGTGTTTCTCAAGTATTCATATCTATTAAGTAAATTAATTACATCAGTGGAGGTTTTTAAGCAGTCAAACTAGCCATGTGACACTATGGAAGGGATTTGTTTTCTCACTGGCCAATTAAACTAAATAATATCCTTGATCTCCACCAAATAAAAGATATTTACACAATTTTTAACATTTATTCATTTTTGAGAGAGGGAGGGAGGGAAGGAGGGAGGGAGGGAGGGAGGGAGAGAGAGAGTGAGTGGGAGAGGGGTAGAAAGAAAGGAGACACAGAATCCTAAACAGGCTCCAGGTTCTGAGCTGTCAACACGAAGAGTGCAATCATGACCTGAGCCAAAGTTGGATGCTTAACCCAACAGAGCCACCCAGGCACCCCATAAAAGATATTTTAAGTCAAACTGTAAAATAAAGTCAACAGGCCCTTTATGTGCAAATAGGGTCTTTTGTGGTTGTCATAATGACTGGCGAAAGGATGCTATTAAAATTTGGTTTGTCAGAACAGTGACACCAGATGTCCTACAAAGCCCAGCCATGGAATGCTATGTAACCTATAGAGCTTTGAATAACACAGCTAACATTTATAGACATCAAAAACCTATCAGAATTATCGAAACCTAAACCATACATTTTATTGCAAAAAGGGTGTGTGTGTGCATGTGCGTGTGTATGTGTGTGTGTATACATATATATTATCGCGACTGATAGCTCAGTGCACTTTCCAATACAGAACCATCTTCGTCTAATAGAACATTTTAAATAGATAACAACAGGGTCAGAATATATTTTAAAAACTACATTTCTACATAGCAATGCAAATTGGAAAATAAAATACTTTTCATTCATGATACCATAAAAAATAAAATACTTAAGATTAAATTTAATAAAAGGAGTGCAAAACTTGTACACTGAGAAGAACTACAAAATATTGCTGAGAAAAAATGTAAATCTAAATAAATATATATGCATATATATTCATGGATTGGAAGACTTAATACATTCTGGCACATAGATGAATCCCCAAAACATTACACTATGCGGAAGAAACCTGACACCAAAGACTCATATTATGTGGTTCTATTAATATGAAATGTCCAGAAGAAAACAAATCTATTCAGGCAGTAGGATGGGAATTAGAACTGACTACAAAGAACTCAAGGCATCTTTTACTGGTGCTAAATATGATCTTTTATTGGATTGCGGTATTGAATTGTACACATTGAAATGATTGATTTTTATAGCATGTGAACAATACTTCAATATACTGCAGTAAAGCTGCTAAATATCTGGATACTCACACACATGCATGCAACGTTTGTTAAATTTACTTTATGAAATCTTGGAGTGAGAAAAATTTCTCTAAGCCTGACCAAAAGTCCAGAAAGTAGAATCAAAATGACTAATAATTTTAACAGCCAAAAATAATAACCAAAATAAAACCAAATTCTTCTAAATGAAAACTATTCCACATATAAAGTTAAATTGAAATAAAAAAATGGGGAGGAGCATCTGGGTGACTTAGTTGGTTAAGGGTCCTACTCTTGATTTTGGCTCAGGTCATGATCTCATGGTTGGTGATTTAGAGCCCCATATCAGGCTCTGCACTGACAGTGAGCAGCCTGCTTGGGATTCTCTCTCTGTCTGTCTGTCTGTCTGTCTGTCTCTCTCTTGCTCTATCCCTTAAAATAAATAGGTAAGCTTTAAAAAACTTGAGGAGAGATTTGGAGCACTTATGAGATAATGGGCTAATATCTTCAATTTAACAATCAATAAGAAATAGAGTATCAAAACTTGGTAGAGAGAAACAAATCACAAACATAGTTTTTATGACAAGGAATGCAAATGGTCAGTAAGCTCTGACTAGACGTTCCACCTCATAATCAAAATAATGTAAATCAAAACAAAATTATGGTCCTTTTTTCAACAACCTAATTGGTAAATATAATTTTTTGAAGATTATTAGTACACATTGTTGGAAAGACTGGGAGACAGGTACTTCCAAATGTCTTTGGTCATAGTATAAATTTCCTGGAATCACTTTTGAAGGACAATTAGCTGGAAGCTATTAAAATTAAATGTACTTACCATTTTCCCAACTGTTTCTATACTAGGAATTCACTTCACAGATTTTGCAAAATCCCTTGCCTAATCTGTCATAAAATTTATGGCTTTGACAAAAATTAAAATAACAAAAAATTGGCTATCAATTTTCCCCTTCTAAAATAAGTCATAGTGTGCCCATAAATGGAATACTCAGCTGTCAGTAGAATGGATAAGGCATAACTGACAGCAAAAAATATTACCTTGATATCCTTGTCATATGTAAAATGTAAACAAAACAATACAAACGAAAACTAACTCATAGATATAGAGAAGACATCAGTGGTTACCAGAGGGGAAGATTTTGGGGGGATGAGAGAAAAGGATGAAGGGGGTCAATTTTATAATGATTGGTGTAAATTTTGGGGGTAATCACTTTGTAGTATACGAAGATGCTGAGTTACACGTAATCATGTACACCTGATTAAAAAAAAAAACAAAAAAGAACATAAAACAAAAAATTTAGCCATTGAATCCTGTAACAGAAAAAGGAAATTAGTGGGTAAAATTGTCAAATTCAAGTAAAATGTGCAGTTTAGTTACTGGTATAATACTAATTTTTTAGTTATGGTAATTGTACTATCGATGTGTGAGATATCAATCTGAGGGAAAACAGATGAAGGGTAAAATTAGATTTTTTAATTATCTTTCAACTCTTCAGAAACTAAAATTGCTTCAAATAAGAAAAATAAGAACTGTTATTGAATAATGGATTTGATATTTTCAGGTTAAGTTAAAAACATAAAACAGGAAGAAACAAAACAAAACCAGAACATAAAAAGGAGGCAATCCATATTTAATACTCATGGCACCCTTCCCCTTTATATTCAGTGTTCCATATCCCTGAAAAAAAAAACAGCTGTAATTGTTTATACATGTTGCTGAGGACAAGGTTTCTGGATGCTGCCTGAGGCTCAAGGGTTTTATTACATGAATAATGAAAAATAGAATTTGAGACTCTCTGTGCCCAAACCAATGGTAGTAACAGCAGTCCTGTGAACCTCATGTGTTTGAAGCAAATCCCAGAGTAAGCTAGCTCCATAGTCACAAGTGACAACTGAGCTGCAAATGGCAAACAGCAGCCACCACAGTCCATAGCCTAACCACACCGCAGAGCTCGGAGAAGTTCCCTGTGCAGCTCTGTTTGCTCTTTGCAATCAGCATTCTGGCACCAATCCAGGTGATGGCTCTTTCCCAGACAGTCTCCGGGTCAGGCCAAGGTGTAACATGCCTCCTTTCATTTATTCATTCTGTTTTTGTCTTGTTGCTTTTAATCAGTTATTTCAGAAAGGGCTTTATCATTTAAGGGCAAAGGCAAAACGCAGTAAGTGAACTACTCTAATAAGGCATAATTAAATTAGGTTGAGAAAGATTCACTGTACAACAATTATATATATAGTGTGTCTGTGTGTGTTTCATAGAAAAATTGACAGCATTCAGAAATGCTTTTATTCACATGTAAGGAAAAAAATGTCTTATTACAATGCTTGATTTATAAAATCACAGATTTGTTTTTACCCCAAAGGCTAAAAAATATCTTGAGTAATCATAATCCCATTATGCTTAACATTTTAAGTCATTCAAAAATAAAAATGATAGTTAACATTTCTTAGATGTTTACCATGTGCCAGGCTCTCTTTGAAGAACTTAACATATATTATTTCTTATAATCTACATGCGGTCATTATAAGCTGGGCACTGCTGTCTCCCCCATTTCTAGGATAAGATGAAACACTGATGGTGACTTGTCAAAGAGCACACAGCTGGGGTGTGATGGAACAAGAATTAAGCTCACTCAGTCTAACTCCTAAATTGTTCCCCATATCATCCACTCTTCTTCATGCCAATGAGACTTCAGTATTCTCAAAGAAAATTTTGCCATAAAACAACACCCTTATGACTTTCGTTACCACAAAAAGACGTAAATTTGTGTCTTCTTTGTCTTACATGAAAATAAATGTTTTGGCTTTAACCTATGGATGAGTCCAGCTGTTTTATTACAGACAGATGCTAAACGAAAATAAGGACACCTTATTCTAAGATAAAGAATCAAGGTTTCTAAATTTGATTAGTTGGAAGGAAAAATGAAGACATCTTCTAGAGCTGCTTCATAATTATCTATTTGGTGACGGACCATGTGTCAAAATCTGCTCCCATGGTCCTCACTTCTCTGCAGTTATTTTAGGGTGACTTTCATTACTGAAGAGAAATTGCAAGGATGACCAAATCAGAAAGGAATTTGGGGAAAGAAAGAAAGGAGTTCCAAAGACAGTTTCTTCTTCTATCTTTCTGCCAGCCTATTGGTCTTTCTATCAATCTATTTACATTCTGGTGATGTCATGCAAATTGGACCCAAATACACATGCCACCAACACCAGGAATATTAATGGCTATGAGGGAACTTACATACAAAGAAGCAGCAAACACACAGTGATATTTGGATGCAGGCAGGTGCAACGTGCACAGGGGCAGCCACCACCCTGTGGCCAGGAGAGGATCTAGCCTCAGCTTATTTCTCTTCATTTGCAAAATCAACCTAACAGTGAATTCAATCTAACGTGCAGATTTTTTTTTATTTCTCAAAACAAATCAGAAAAAACCAGAATACATGCAAAATGATTAGACCTTGCCTGATAGGCCACTCCATTGCCACAAATAGAAGAATTATTATTTTTATTGCTACTTTACATTTTCTTTTGTGTTTTTGTTCCAAAGGAATGACTGATGAAAATCCAAAGGCAAAATAGGAGAGCAGAGCTATATCACCAAAACTGCTGAGAAAAAAAAAAAAACAAAAAAACAAAAAACAAAAAACTAACTATAGGGTGAACAGGGTTTTATAAGTCTTCACATCATAATGACTTTTTGCTCTGCCCAGTCTTCTAAGAATAATGTGTTCCATTTAATATTCTATATAATAAATAGAAGATGTACTAAAAGGAAATGTCATATCATGTGTCTAGTATCGTGTACTCGGCTGATCCTCAATAACCAGAACATATCTCATCCTGACCATTCATTTATGGAGTATAGGTGCTTCTGTCAAAAAGAAAGGGAGTGCATTTGGGATTAGTTATAGCAGAGATATCCCTGACTTAAAAGCTGAAATATGCGTAGGGCAGAAAATAATCATTGAAAAATGGCACAAAAGAAAAATATGATCACATCAAAAGCTACAGAATATGAGATTTTGCTTAATTCCACCTTCAGATGAGTATTTAAGATAGCTTTTGGGTCTTACAAGTAAAGATTCTGAAACAACATCTGAACTCTGACAGAGAAAGCATGAAACAATGATGATCAAAAAATCATTCCTGAGGACTCAATTGATGAGTCCAGTGAATTTCCCCAGTCAATGCAAATCTCTGGGTCTCTCTGTTCATTTAATGAAGCTGCTGCTGTCTGAGTAATGAAGGAGCTAACCAATGAGTCAATCAGAGTTCACATGAACAGGACCTTTTCTTTGCTTCTGTGTTATAAAGGAATCAGAGTTAGAGGTTAGTTCACATTCCCTATAGAACAAAAAATGACAGGTGGCTCCTATATCTTTGAGAGGAAACAAGATGAAGATGTCAATTAAAGAGGACATCTGTAAGTTTGTTCCAAAGACCAATTCACCAAAGCCAATACAGGTATTATTATCATTAAAAAAGAGTCTAGCAAAAAGCATTAGAAATTCTAGGACTCCTTGGGTCATTGGATAGCATTCAGCATGCTAACATTAGCCTAGTACTTTGTAAGTTTATAATTTGTAAACGCACATGCACACACACACACACACACACACACGCCCTAGGTAATGGCTTAGGTCAAAGAAGTTCATTAAACTTTCATGTATAAAACATATCACAGAATCTTACATTTTAGGTAGGGAAGGAACAGTGAAGTATTATTTTAACAAATAAATTATTTTCACTATCTTATAGATGAGACAACTGAAGTCCCAAGAGGTAAGGGACTTTAGGCAAAATCACCAAAGATCCAGTGAAGGCAATGACTTCAGATATTATTTACTGACGTATTTTTTTTCTCTATCAGATACAAAATCCTGGTATAGGTATAAATTTTTGGTATTCATATGAGCAATGTTATCTATATTACTTCCATTCTGTAACAGAATTAAAAATGAGTTCCATCTCATTTTTTATCTCTGTTCATTTTGACTAAGGATATTAAAAAAGAGGCAAAACATGTCATTACTGAATCTCTTCAGATCATTTTCTATTTTTTTTCATTCTTATAAATAGTTAACCCATAGTATTTAAATGAGCTATTTAAACCATTTGTGTTTTGACTAACAGAAATCCAAGATACAGTTTTAGAGACCTGTATCACCCACTTTTCAAACATTCGTGTTACACCACTTTGCCTTTAAGAAAGACATATATTAGTACCTGTTTCTGATCACCAGAAGAAATCTAAAGAGGATTTTTATTTGTACACAAAAAGGTTAAAGCAAAAACAGCATTCACTGTTTTGCAGTGAGCAGTCACAGAAACAGCAGGTCCCCCCAAGCAGTGAAAGTGGAACAGCCAGGGTCTTTCCCCAGGAACTACACTCAAGCATCTAAACTGCCATAGCTCTGAATTACGTCTGTCAGCATTTTATCTCCATTTATTTTGTGCAGTTAGATATGCCCTAAGACCAGAAAAGCCTAAGAGAGGTTATTTCCTGGGGTCTGGGAATGCTAATTTTTTCTATATGAATTCATGGTAATTGCTTCTTCACTTCACCCCATTTTGGCTTATTAGGGTTTTCACGTAAACATGCTACTTTCAGATAGTGGGAGAAATCTGTATTACATTCCATTCAATTTAGGGAATATCACACTGGTGGAACGTTTCTGCTTTTCAAATAGCAACACGATGACTTAACTGTCCTCAGCCAGTAGTCCTTCAACGGCTGTAGGTACAATGTTGTGAATTACTCCTCCCAAGCATCAAAGAAAAACCTAAGTATCTTGATGCCAAATAGCATGTCTCCTCATATGTTAAATGAATCTACATCTGCCTCATTACAGTCATTTCATCTCCATGTCTTTGTAAAAGTTTATCAATGTTGATAACAACTATGTTTTGGGCATGCAGAGCTCAAAAGACATTTGACTGTTAAGCAAAGAGTATATGAAAAAGTTAATTATTCACATTATGAGGCTTTCTGCAGAGAGACGGGCAGGCTCCCAAGCAGATCCGGAATCACTGGAGAGACTAAGGAAAGAGACTAACTTAGCTTTTATTGTGGTTAGAGGCTCATATGTATGGGAGCCAGAATGTGTGTAGTTTGAACTTCCCACCGGCACAAAAGAGGGAGCACACACACCTGATATCAGCTCGTCCAGATGCTGTGTGGAGGGAAGAGTGAGTGGTGGGGCTTGAAATCCATTAGCAGTCAAACACCCAAACAGAGAGTACTCTTTGTATTAAACGTCCCTACCCCAAACAGAACAAGATATATTTCCCTAAGGTGTAAACACCTACACAGGGAATTAAATAAAAGATACTACTTTTAATGAATATTAACATACATCTATTTTTTTTTCCATCAGTTTACCAATGTCTGTTAAGGGCAAAGCCTGAAGACAGAAATGATCTGCTCTGAGCTCAGACATGAGGCAGCAGAGGAATGTGCAAGCAAGGGCAATTTTCTTTTAACAACTTTACACCTTCCATTTGGGGATACAAAAACAAACCTCTTAAGAGGGAAGCCTGTGAGACAAAGCAGAGAGAACATCAATAAAACATGCTTAATGTACAGACACACACATACACACATGCACACACAGATGCACACATGCGTGTTCACAGTTTGAAAAGCAAGCAATACTTTTCTGCAATTTGCAATACTCATTTCTAGACCATGTCATTAGCTGGAAAAAAAAAGATTTGAAAGGCAAGGAGATATAGTTTAGTGATGTTGATTTAAGTTAATATAAATAATCTGAATAATTTCCCTGGGTCTTTTGACTTTTCCCTGGTAAAATATTTTCACTTTTTCAGTATTTGTCAAGAAGGCATTTAAGACTATATTGAGTTAGAAGAGTTGCATCAATGAGAGTAACAACATTACTATTCCACACTCAACTTTTACAAAAACATTTTGTATAATACTTAATAAGAAATTAAGACAGTGAATGACTGTAGGAACAATGTAATATTTTGTAGGTTGAATAATTTTCAATTATTTGATGTCAATAAAATTGAAGGGATGCAATAAAGCAACCAGATGATAGCTCATTAAAATAACTTTTGGTAATAGCAATAGGTGTGTTTTGTTCTATAACTCAAAAGAAGTTTTAATAATTGAATGGCATTGTTACAACAGATTCTCCTCTATACAGATCATAGATTTACATCTATGAAATTGAAAAGTAAGAATAAGAATAATGTTGAAGCATGGTTCTTTTTGGCAAGAATGCCATATTTAGCCATGGTTTATAATTTATTGAAAAAGAATTACATTTATTTGATTAAGAGATGCATTTGTGAAATCTGAGCGTGTGGCCATGGGTGTCGATTTAGACTAAACCCTGAAGGTTAGCCATGGATTTCCTTTTGTATGTACCCTTTTGGCTTCACTATCAAATAAAGTTACTTTTAACAGAAAAGAGAGAGAGGAGAAAGACAGAGAGGGAGATGCGTTTGCAATAAAATTTCTTACCTTTCCTATAATTAATAATGATTTTAAAGTTTTTGTTATTTCTATACTGATAAAATGTGGTTTTAGTTGAATTCTAAAATTTTACTATAAAATTTAGATTTTTATAATCAGAGAAAATAACTTATTTAATCAAAATTTAGTGGGAATTAGCTGCTAACACTATCAGTGTCTGGCCTTTGGCCCGTGGCCCACCTCAAGGTCTTTTGCAGTTTGGGGGACATGCCTCCCACACAGTGACAGCTTGTTACCTTAGGACGTCCTTCTCTCTGCCTTAGAACTTCCTGTGGTTATAAAGCCTTTCTTGACCCAAATCTGGGAAGGCAAGGAAGTCCCTTGGACTAAGGTCTCCAGGAGAAAACCTACACCAATAAGGCAAGGAGGTAGATAAGTAAGCAATATTTCTTGCCTTTCAATGAGATAATTATAGTACATGTATTAGTTTCCCCAAATGTTTCAGTAGAATCTGAAAGTTACTGCTACTGTTGCCCACAACAGTAACACACTCACGAGTAAACTCTATTGTTTCCCTCCCTCCCCTGCCTCACTTTCCCTGTCCTTTACCATGCTTCACTAAAGCTTTCCAAAATAAAATACTTAACACCATATAATTGTCCCCAGGTCTACTAATACCATTATGTAATTTTATTATTTACTTTTTAATTTTCAAAAATATTTATTTTGAGAGAGAGAGAGAGAGAGAGAGAGAGAGAGAGAGAGAGAGCACACGAGCAGGGGAGGGGCAGAGAGAGAGGGAGAGAGAGAATCCCAAGCTGGTTCTTCATTGTCAGCACAGAGCCTGATGCGGGGCTCAATCCCATGAAACGTGAGATAATGACCTGAGCCGAAATCAAAAGTCGGGTGCCTAACTGACTGAGTCCCCCATTATGTAATTTTAAAAAGAAATGTGGTGATTTTATATTTAACGTATCATTAATTACAATATGCCCAATTTATAACCTTTTAACTTTAAATTAATAATGGGAAATTATAGAAGTCAGCTGCAATGTAAAAGGGAAATTACACTGTCAAAGTTATGTTAAAGGGTACATGAGTGGAACACTGTCACATAGAGAAACGTTTTGTTTATTTTGGGGGCAGGAGCGCAAACAGGATTATAAACCCGTAAAATGGACACAGTCAAAGACATAGAAAAGCAGCTTGTGTAATGCACAAAAAGTTACATATTATTTAGGCTGGGTTTTCCACTCTCTATTTCTACCTTCTGTTTTGGGGAAATTGACCTTGTAGTGAAGAAGTGAAAGAAGAAGAGGAAATAAATGAGAAGGATGTGAAGAAAATTTCAATTGCTCACAGTGTTAGTTACTACGTAAGCACCAGCAGGTTACTTAACTTCCATAAAATCTAATCAGAACTTTTAATAAGGAAAGACTTTTAGCATATTAGAATTATTTTCAAGCAAATAATTTTAAAATGTCACTTATTTTATTTAATAGTAAGAAGAAAAATCACTTGTAGGTAACCATTCAGTTTAACATAGGAAAATGTGGATAGCTTCATAGGCTTGTCATGAGGATTAGATGAGTTAATTCATTTAAAGTGCTTGGCCCAGTGCCTCGAATAGGGAAAGTGCTAAAAATGTTACATAAAAAATAAACAAGAAATACTTGGGAGAGTATGTTTAAACTTTGTTTAACTTCTTGAGGGAAATTACCTTGTTTTCCACATAACAGTGATGCTATCAGAAACCCAGTATTAAAATGGGTAAACTTAAATTTCAAAAGTCGTTTCTTGGGTTCTTATGAAGTTTTAAAGTTAAATATTAAATTCCATTCAATTCTAATTTTCAGAAATTTGGGAAGGGATATACACTATGAAGTTAAAGTTTGTCCTCTGTTGCATTAGATTCCATATACTGACATGTAGGTGTGACTTTGATTTTCTTTTAGCATGCAAAATAGAATTTAATAATGCTGTTTAGTTCAAAATCCTTATCTCTCTGTCATAATTTTGGATTCTCACTTCTGTTCCTGCCATAGAGGTGTGTTATAGTACAAAGAGTATATAATATCTTCTTACTCAAGAACATTTACTATTTTATGGGCACCTGGGTGGCTCAGTCTACTAAACTTCTGACTCCTGATTTCAGCTCAGGTCATGATCTCACAGTTTGTAGATCAAACTCCACATTGGGCTCTGTGCTAAGAGTGTGCAGCCTGCTTGGGATTCTCTCTCTCTCCCTCTCTCTGCCTGTCCCTGGCTCATGGTTGCACGCGCGCTCTCTCTCTCTCTCTCTCAAAATAAACATTAAGAAAAAAGAACATTTACTATTTTATAAATGGTGTAGTGATATTACTATGTCAAAATATGAGGTATTATGTGATCCATCAAAATATCTACAGATAAAAAATAATGATTCTTCCCAACTTCAAAATAGTTGTTTCTAATGATACCAGATAGCTATATTTATTTACATGCAATTTCACCTCTAGAGCTAGTTTTAGAGCTGGATGATATAAACAGCCTATCAGTTTAAGGATAAATATTAATCTCAAAGGCCAAAAGTTTATAATCATATTTATCACCACAAATAAATGAGTTTTGGAAATAATAGATTCTTTTCTGAATTGAAATGTCCCATTTACCAACAAGTGAATTTAATGTCTCTATTGTTGGCAGAATTCTAAGATGGGCCCTAAGATTCTTACCACTTGGAATACAATATACATATAGATATACATTATATATATATATATTCATTATATATATCTATATTATATATAGAAAAATATATAATACATATTAATGTGACACATGTTTTATATGTATGTATTATATATGTATTATAATATATATACTACATTCATAAAAAAGGTAGGAAATCCTACCATGTATAACAACATAGATTGAGGACATTATGTTAAGTAAATTAGTCAGATAGAGTAAAACAAATACTGTATAATCTCACTTATATGTGGAATCTAAAAACATTAAACTCACAGAAACAGAGAGTATAATGGTGGTTTCCAGGGGCTGGGTGTGGAGGAAATGAGAGCTACTGATCAAAGTATATACACTTACAGTTATAAGATGAATAAGTTCCAAGATCTAATGCACATAATGGTGGCTATAGTTAACAATATTGTATTGTCTATTTGAAAGACTCTATGAGCATAGAGCTTTAATGTTTTCACCATAACAAAATAAAGTGGTAATTACATGAGGTGAAGGCTGTGTAATCTGTATGGATATCATTTGATAACATACATGTGTATCAAACCATCACATTGTACACCTTAAACTTCCACAATATTATATGTTAATTATATCTCAGTCAAGTTGAAGAAAAAAATAGATATAAACAGATTTGCACCCAGATTAACAATTATTTAGCTCCAGATGGGGTAATGTACTTTGTAGCTTTATTATCATCATCATCATCATCATCATCATCATCATCATCATCATCATCAAAACAACTTTGGTTATATCAACTCTAAGTCACTGGTGAGGAGACTGAGCCTTTAATGCATGAGGTGTGGTAATGAAGGTCATACATTAGGAGGAGACAAGATTTGAACTGAGATCTATGTACTTCAATGTCCATGTGACTGACCTAACAATGGCGCCTCTACCAGTACCCTACACACACTTTCCCCAAGATAAATGGAATCAAGCAAAAAGAATTCAAGAAAAAAAAAAAATATATATATATGTATATATATAGCTACTATTGCTATTTTTTCTAGATTTATTTTTTTTTATTTTTTGAGAGAGAGAGAGCACGAGAGAACCTGTAAGTAGGGGTGGAGCAGAAGGAGAGGGAGAGAAAGAGTTCTTATGCTAAGAACCTTAGCATGTAGGCCGATGTGAGGCTCCATCTCACAGCGCCAGGATCATGGCTCAAGCTGAAATTAAGAGTCTGATGGTTAACTGACTAAGCCACCCAGGGGCCCCTAGATTTATTTTTTAAAGTTTTATGTAATATAATGCTATATGTTAATTTTAGTAGTAAAAAGAAAACATTTATTTAAAAAAAACTAATACTAAAAAATGTCACCAAGTTCAGTTACATCTTTCAAAAACCTTTAGTTAGTTATCTCTAAATCATTCACAGTAAAATACTATCTTTTTAAAATATCTCTAGACACTTAATAACTGTTTTTAGAAAATTATTCCGATACTGTTTCAGTTAAAATGCAATTTAACTGCTTTTCCTTCTTATTGTGAGAAACAATAGGTCAGTACTCTCTAGAACAAGAACTTCAAATAGCATATTTCTGTAATTGCCCCTTGTAAGCCAGTACTTTATGGAAAAGCAAGATTGTTGATTGATATGCCTGATTTAGTTTCCAACCACTCCTTAACTTTCTTAAAACCTCAATACTGTGTAGGATAACTTCTGAAATACTTAATAAAATACCTATAAAAATCAAATACCTCTTAAAAACCAAATTTTATCCTGCCTCTGGCTTACTACTAGAGAACAGATGGAATACTAGGTTTTTACTGAAGTAAAATGAAAAGAAGAAAACCTAAATATCCTCATTGTACAGCAAGTTTCTAGGGATAGTGCTGCCTAGCATACTCTATAAACTAAGCGTCCATTTAGAATATAGATGGCATGGTTTTTCCTACTTTATCAATATTGCGACATTCACATTCACAACTGCATGAGGAAGAGACAATATACTGTGACCTGAGAGACATTTGGAACTAATCCCCTTTCTATATCTGTATCTATATATCTATGTATCTATGTATCTATATATCTGTATATCTGTATATCTATATATCTATATAACTATATCTATCTATATATGATATGATCCTTTACTGTAAACAATCAGTCCCTATGAAAATGTTTGCCTGACAAATTAAAATATCTATTCAAGTTAAAATCTTCAAATTCTTCCCAACATTACACCTCATTAGAAAGCTGCCAACTGACAGCAAAAAATTCCACTTCCCCAAACTGTGGAAGACACTTCAAAGAAAGTCACTAAGCCATCTGGATGTTAGAGCCTGTGCTGCAAGGCAAAGCATCAAGTGGAGTAGAGGGTAAGGAAGAAAGACTAGCTGTTGAACCAGGTATGAGATATTAAAGATGTTCAATCCTTTAGATCCCAAGATGGGGCTTGACTATTCAGAATTTTTAAACTGCATCATTTTTATTATCTTGAATATTTGTAGAGCTAAAGCCATATAACTAAGAAACAAATAAAGACCTTCTTCGGAACAGAATAACTAAGGTAAAACATAACTGTAATAATTTACTATAAATTCTGTAAATACTGCATGCCAATGAATGATATCTGTGGCTGGAAGAGTGCTAAATAAATTCAAGTGTCATCCTATTTGATTCATGTTAAAATTAATTAAGATTATTGAAATTCTCTCCATATTTACAGATAAGCCAACTTCCTCGGAAATTTTTAGTCAGAGAACAAGGAGCTGGATATACAAATCTACATCTATCCAACCCTGGAGAGTTTACATATTCCCTCTCTCTCATTCAGAAATAATGCTTCATCACTAAGCTATTTACCCTTTATTTACATCATTTTAACAACAAGGTGATTTAATACCTAGCTGATTAAATGTGTTATACTAAGAAAACTACAATATAATGATATCCTATGGGCTAAAAGTGTTTATATTTGAATAAACATTAGATATAGTAATATTATTAGCTTCAAGGACCTGACTTATTTTCTTTTATGAAAAATCAGTGTTAATCTTAAGTAGGCTCCAATTTGTACATTTGATTTATAATAATAGGACACAGAAAAACATTTATAGTATTTTATTTTCTTATAAATGTATCTGTCAACTTCTGTAAGTCAATTTTAATATGCTGCTTTGTTTTAGGTAGGGTTGGACAGGGTCCACAATGGAGAGGCACATTTGAAAAATGCCAGATCTAGACAAAACCAGCCACCCCTCCTCTTGCCTTATAAAAATTCACTCTATCGAAAGAAAAGGGAGTCAGGTCAGGGGAATGAGCATGGGCTTTCAAGTCTGAAAGATTTTGAATTCAATGTCAGTCTGGGTCATTTATAGCTCTAAGTGTAATGGCTTTGAACTTCATTGGGTTAAAATGTTCTTGTTTTTATCTATACAACAAAATGCCTGCCAACCCCCTTCCCCAGTGCACACAGACACCAGGAGGGTTTTGTTTTGTTTTGTTTTGTTTGTTTGTTTTGCTTTTGGCAGACCTGAGGTAGATCAAGTAAGCTGATATGCTAATATGATACCTTCAGATACCATATCCTTAGTATTACTGGTACTATCAATTAGATTGTGAGGGCGTTTAGGGTTTCCTTTATCTTGCTTCACTACCTTATAAAATCCAGTATCCTCACACATGTTCTCTTTACTGTATTAACTAGTGACACAATGATTTTGTGTGCTTATGAATGTGTGACTGTGTACATATATGTGTGAGTAGGTGTGCATACTTGCATGCCTGAGACAGGGAGGAGAAGAAGGAGGAGGAAGGAGAGGAGGGGGAGGAAGAGGAGAAGGAGAAATGAGAGAAGAAGGAAGAGCGGAGAAAGGAGACTGGAAATACAGAAGGGAAAGAACAAAGAAGGTCAAAGAAAGTCCAAGGAAGGAAAATCCTAAAAGTCTTATTTATAAATGCGGGATAAACACAGACAAGTGTTTATCAAAGAAAAAATTATACAATGATGTCATTGGTTTATGATGGACAATGTGGAGAAAATAAGACTAAAATTAATTTGATTGTCTGTATTTTTTCCCCTCCAGAAGCTTGTTCCTACAGGTGAGAGACTGACAATCTGAAACAGAAAATTAATTCATTATATTTTTATTCTCTAATCCCTAGGTTTTGATAACTATAGCTAACTGAATTTTTTTTAACTTGAGAATGTATATATTACTCATATTAAGTACTTGAACATTGAGGGTTAATTTAGACATATTGCATATGGATGTATTTACAGAAACTACTGATATCTAAATATGCTTAAAGAAAGGCATAGTAAACATAGAGTGTTTGATTAAAGGGCATCATGTAAATTAATTTTTATTCAAAAATGTCCAAGGGTTGTTAGTTTTAAACTGTAAGATGCAGTCCAATTATCACTCCACACATTTGCAGAAGCACTGTGGTTAAATTAGGGAACTCAATCTGACTGAGCTATTGACAGAGGTGAGGGGTAGCCCTGGCACAGTTGCATTGGCCTCTTTCCTGGTGTCTTTTTTGGAAAGAGATGCCTTTTGCCTCCCACAGGCTTGTTGTCCAATCAACCACCAGGCATCTGGTACAGCAGATGGGCCCCATGTATACCTGGAACAGTGGCGCCAGGACAATCAGTGCTTTTGCCACTTCTGCCTGAATTTACTTGTGCTTTACTAGTTAGACAGCATTTGTCCATCCTGGAAATACGTATTGAGCAGTAAATACGTGGAAGACTGTGCTGGTTAAAAATTAACTACAGACATGAATCCTGACCTCAAGAAGTTTCACTAAGATAAATCCTTTGCCCACCTTTAGATTTAAATCTAGTTCCTTGGGGCGCCTGGGTGGCGCAGTCAGTTAAGCGTCCGACTTCAGCCAGGTCACGATCTCGCGGTCCGTGAGTTCAGGCCCCGCGTCAGGCTCTGGGCTGATGGCTCAGAGCCTGGAGCCTGTTTCTGATTCTGTGTCTCCCTCTCTCTCTGCCCCTCCCCTGTTCATGCTCTGTCTCTCTCTGTCCCCAAAATAAATAAAAAACGTTGAAAAAAAATTTTAAATCTAGTTCCATGTTTTTCTCACCAGTTTTACTTCTGGTCAATCCAGTCACTTCTGGATTGCATATTACTTTCATTTTCATGTGGTGATTCTTCTTTTATTTTTTACATTCTTCTAATTTTTTTAATTATTTTGTTTGAGAGAGAGAAAGTGTGAGTGGGGAGGCGCAGAGAGAGAGGCAAGGAGAGAGAGAGAGACAGAGTCCCAAGCAGGCTCCACACCATCAGCACGGAGCCCAACATGGGGCTCATAGCATTGAACTGTGAGATCATGACCTGAGCTAAGTCGGACACTTAACTGACTGAGCCACCCAGGCAGCCTGATATTTTTCTACTTTTATATATTCTATAACATATATTCTTTTTTATTTACTTGCTTTGTTTAATTAACTATCCCCACTTCTATGTATTATTGCACCTTCCGGTCCTATTTCCTTTTCTGGGAATATTACCAGCTTTAGGGGTTTCTTAATCATTTCAAATTATCTGAAGAACTTCTTTTCAACATGCACATGCTATAACTTTGCTCCAAGAGATTTTAATTGGGTAGGTCTTGGGTGTGCCTTAGTCATGTGTATCCTATCTAATGCTGTCTATATTGCTGACACTGATTCAGTCAAAATGGTTAAAAAATGACTGTGGCTATGGCAGTATACCTTACCCTTGAATTTTAGGAACCAAGTTTCCTGTGGTAGGAGCATAAATAGAAATATCTCAGGATTCCAGTTGTAACCTTGTTGACAGAAAGAGGTTGGAGAGGATGCTATACCAAAGGTTGTAGTACAATATACGTAAGACTGAATAGAGAAGAAGAAACCTACTTATAGGACAATAGTTTATCATCCCTTGATATGTTCTTGCTTTGCTCCCCCAAATTATCTGCATACTCTCTAGAAGCTTTGGGCTGAGAATATTCAATAAGTTGCAATGTATTGAAATATATCAAGATACACACAGACAAAAATGACTGATACATTAGTTTTGCTTTTGTGAAGTAAGTAGTGAAATAAACCACAGAGTTAATAATACCTGAGATCTTTGATATGTAAGAATCATTAAATACTTTGAGTATGTAACTAAAACATAAATAAACAGAGCCAATATTAACCAATACTTTAAATCTCTTTCATCAACAAAAGATGTCTGCTAAAACTATCATCTCCCATCCCAGTCATCTCTACCTCATTCCAGAGCTTTTCATTTGCTTAAATTAAAGAACACATAGATTTGTCATAAAATTGTACACACTGTCCTCCTCCCACCATCTAGATTCCTATAAAAATGTAGCTAAATAAATGTGAAGATAAAATACCACATTTTATTAACCTTGTCACATAATTTCTATTTGTTCTTCTTTAATTATCTTTAGGACCTGCATTTAGACAAGAACATGTGACTCTATCTTGATTTGTCTAGAAGTTATTACATAAATGTCCTAAGTCAGCAGCAAAAGCCAAACAGGAAACAGTATATAAGCATCAGAATTATCATTGTAACTACTTTTAAAAATAAAAACTGTTAATAATCTACACACTACTGAAGTTAATATTTACTATTGATATTTCAGTCCATGCTTCAGAGAAAACTGAAATGTTTAACTGATGTTTTCATTTATTCACACAATTAATTTTGCCTTAGAGGTGATGATACAGTATCCTAGAAACATGCTTCTTTACTGAGAATTTGAAGTGGTAACAGTCTGCATATTTGGGTTTTCAGGCACAATGGCAAATGTCATTGCTAAAACCAAGCAAAACATAAAACAACCAAAATTGCATACAAAAGTGAATAATGGTTTGTTATCTCAAAATCAGCGACATGTAATGACTAATCCATTTTTAAAAATTGATACATCTTACCAAGTTTTTACACTCGCCAAGTTTTGATTACCAAAGTAGAGCATGTTTTACAAATGGAAGTCTTTATGCCTCTCCTTCATCTCCGTCCTCACTGGACTGTATTGGTAGTGTAGACAATAACCGGCTGTTCTCAGTTGAAAGCAGATGACCTGATCTAGCTGTAGTCCAGTTCTATGCCTGCTCACTCCTTTCTCTTTCTCATCAGAGTATCCTCACAAAGATATGCTCTGTTTGTTAAAGCTACTTTACCTTGTTCTGTATCTATTCCTCCTACTTCTTTTAATGGTTTGTGTCTCTATCCTAAATTAAAATTTCCTATAAAAAGCTACTACAACTTTGCTACTGAATTATTTTAAAGCATATTATTTGAGAATATGAACCACCACATTATTTAGAGCCCCCTTTATAATAATTCGTATAATAAAAAGGCTTATAGACTGAGATATCAGGAAAGTCTTGTCTTTTCTTTCTTTTCTTTTTTTTTTTTTGTCTAAATATCTTTCCTGCTTTTTTTTTTTTTTCAAGTAATGGAACTGAGAGTTTCCCCATTTCCCTTTGGATACCAGAAAAGTACAGAACCAGATTGGCAACCATATTTTAGAATACTTGTAATGTCCATATCAACATCCTGCTCTTATTTCTGATATTTTCTATCTTAGTATTTTCCCCTGCACCAATCACATATTTCCATTTTTCAATTTAATTGACCATATTTATATAATTTTGTAAGTGACCTCTATTCTTAGGTATAATAAGGGAGTTAGAAACTACACAAAGAAACTACACAAAGATGCCTCTTGAACGACTGCTATCCAAAGTTGTATAGGAACTTCCAGCCAGAACATTAGAAGAAAAAAAAAGTAGAAAGCATCAAAACTGGAAAGGAAGAAGTAAAGTCACCTTTATTCACAGAAGATGTGAATAAATATATAAATATATATGTGTGTGTGTGTGTGTGTGTATATGTGTGTGTGTATACACACACACACATATATATGTGTATATATATACACATATATATGTGTGTATATATGTGTATATATATTTCCATATATATACATATATATATATGTATACACACACACACACACACACACACACACACACACACACACACACACACACATAGTTCCAAAGAATGCAAAAGAAAGCCACTAGAATTAATAAACAAATACAGCATAATAGATGGGCATGAGATCAACACACAAAAAGAAATTATGTTTCTATGAAAATGCAGTGAATAATTCAAAAACAATTAAGAAAGCAATTCCATCAATAATAGCATCTAAAAGAACAAAATACCTAAGAATAAATTCAACCAAGAAGGTGAATGAGTTGTATGCTAAAAACTTTATACTGTTTTCAATACTTTCAGTATGATATTCAATATAGAAGTCATTTTGTCTTCCAAAGTAACACCATATTGAGGAATGTTTGAATAATACTGTCGTTTTG
This sequence comes from Felis catus, assembly GCF_018350175.1. Taxonomy (NCBI): domain Eukaryota; kingdom Metazoa; phylum Chordata; class Mammalia; order Carnivora; family Felidae; genus Felis; species Felis catus. The sequence continues at coordinate 137,367,027 of NC_058369.1, read as the reverse complement.
ATTTTGTTTCATATTTGAAGGTGAAGACGGTACATCACTCTGGGTTTTGTTTTCCGAGTGAGAGTAATGAGTGTGCATTTGTATTCTTCAGACTTTTATACAACAGTATCATGACCCAATGTTGGTGGTGCAGCCTTATACCGTAAAAGTTTCTTTTTGGGGGGATATGATTACAGTTTACCTTCTGTATTAAATCTGCTTCAATCACCTATTAATGAACTGATCTCTAAAGCAAACCTGCTTAGCAAAATGAGACCCAGTCATTTATATATTTTGTGATCATAAAGATTTTGGGCCTAGACAAATCATAAAAATAAAAAGTAAAAAAAAAAAATCTAAGCTAAATATACTCCATTAGCACTCCCAAGGGCATTTTTTTCTCATTTCAATGACCAAACATGCAGCCAAGAATAGAGCTCTGGGGCTATTTCCGCCCAGAACCTAGTTTGCAGTGTTTACTCAACCACAGATAAGGCTTAACTGAGTTTGAAAAGAGAAATAAAACACAATAGTTTTTCTCCCATAAATATCCTGAATTGAACCTTACAAAGATCAAAAGTGAAAAGAATTAACTGAAAGTGCTACTGTAAAACCAAAGAGAAAATGCTATTTTTATTGGCTTCTTATTCTTTATTATGCTAACTTCAAAAGTTACTGAAATATTTTCAAATGTATCTTTAAAAGAGCACTGGTGTTGTATGGAAACCAATTTGTCAATAAATTTCATATATAAAAAAAAAAAATAAACTTCAGACCAGGCTGGAAAAAAAAAAAAAGATCAACTATAGCAGTTAGGTAGAATAAAGATTGATCATTATAAGAGCTAGATATTAAAATCCAGATTTGAGTAAAATATAAATACTATTATATTTTACCTGACAGGGAGATTAAAGAAGTAAAAGTTCAATGCAGAATTGATAAATAACATATTGATTCTCAAGATTTTAGAAACTTATTTTACAAAATTCTGTATATGCTATTTCTGGAAATGCTATATCTGTATATTTCTAATTCTGGAAATGCTATTTGCATATTTATTATCTTTATTGTTACCACATGCAATTTAAAAAGAACCTATTAAAAAATATCACTAATATATTACGCTTTTTAACTCTGTACTCTCCCTTCACTTAAATAGAAACCATTTTAGCAAAATTCCTCAGTGCATGCAAGGTGATCACCAAGGATGCAAGAATAATAGATTTGTAACAGGGTCTAGCACCAACTTCCCGTGTGTGATAGCAGGGATTTCCCCAACAACTAGCAAATCTGACACTAGCTGAGTGTCCTGCAATTCAACTAAACTCTGACACTGTCTACGCGGAGATAATATCAGATAGCACAGGGTAAGGGCTGAGCCCCACAAGACTGCTCTCCACTTCAGACTCCAGCCACTAGCATAGGTCGTTATATGTATTTCTGACCAACTGAACTTGGTTCCCACCACTCCCTGCTTGGATTCGATTAATTTGCTAAAGTGGCTCATAGAACTCAGAGAAGCATTTTACTTACTAGATGACCAATTTATTATAAGGGAATATGACTCAGAAATAGCCAGATGGAAGAGACTTCAATAGGTCAAGGAAAATAATGAAAGGTTCCATACCCAGTTCTAGTGTACCACTCTTTCTGAATCTCTATGTGTTCACCAACCTGGAAGAAATCTGTACCCTGTCGTTTTATGGAGGCTTCATTTCATAGGCATGGTTGATCAAATCATTGACTAGTGCTGATTGATTCCACTTCTATCCCCCCCTCTCACCCCAAGAAATTAGGGATTTGACCAAATGTTCCAACCCTTTGTTCACATTTGGTTCCCCTAGCAACCAGCTCACATCCTTACATGCTTTTCAAAAGTCACCCAGCTGTGGTGGAAAGGAGTTTGTTATGAATAACAAGATACCCATTTCACTTTGTGGCTCTGAAGAGATTTCAGAACTGAGGGCAGGAGACCAAACATGAAGCCAAAAGATTTTCCCAATGCTCTTATCTCTTCAGGGTTTTGGGAAATGTGAGCCAGGAATCATGGATAAAGACCAAACACATATGAAAATTACATTTGGTCATCTTAATCAAACATAATTTTCTCATAAATCACAATATTGCAATTTTCATTGCATTTAGAGAATGATTTTCTAACAATAAAAATAAATATTTGAAAATTTGAATTACCACCAATAGGAAAGCTAACTCTACTCTGTATACTGACTGTTAAAAAACAATTGAAGAAAATAATTTAGGTGATACAAACAGACTTTATCACGTCATGAAATGGAGAGTCTCCTTTCAGAAAACTGTAAAATGGGGTGGAAAGCACGATGCTTTAATAGGATAAAGACTAAAGAACAAGGAAGAGGAAAGTAGAAAATTTCTGATTGGCTAAGGGCAGACAGTCATCTTTGTTTTGGGTAAGAATGGACAAAGAAATACGTATAGAGTCCAGAGTTGGCTTGGTATTTGGGGACTAGCTGACGTGATATATGTCTTTTTGGTTAAGTAGAAAATTTACAGGGGCATAAAAGTTATTTAAGTTTCTGTTTGCTAATGTGGCATCCTAGAAAAGAGTGGCTTCATCTTGGACTAGAGAGTTATTTATACATCACTCCTTTTGATCATCCTCTTGACCATTCAAGACAATGATAAAAAATGTCAGTCTTAGCATGACTTTAGTTACCATTGTTTCTTTCAGGTCCCAGTGTAGCATTCACAAAAGATGATCTCAGGTGCCTACTCTTAGAGCTGGTTACAGTCTTCTAGTTTTGTTGTTATTGTTGTTGTTTGTTTGTTTGTTTGTTTGTTTTTGTCATTCTAGTTAAAGACAGACCACCCCTTGGCTGATCCATGGTTGCCCCTATGCATTTAACACTTTTGAGAGAACACAGAGTATTAGGGAGACAATAGTTACTAGCAACAAAATAATGCTCATGGTTTGGAGAGGACTCTCAAATCAGGGTCCCCATGACACAAACCATCTAGAATTAAATAAATCAAGAAAAAAAAAAACCCAAAGAAGAGAATATTTCTTTAACCCATTTGGCCTTTTTATGTACTTCATGTAACTGTGTCTCCACTTCTCAATAAGTATTCATTTAGAAAATTTGTTCCAGAGAAACTGAGGAGTACAAATCAAGGAGAAGTTTGTGATGGGCAGAAAGAACTACAGGATCATCAGCATCGTATCAAATCCAATAGTCATTTGGAAGCGGATTACCCTCTTTGCAATGCCCTGAGATATGCAAACAATGCATTATCTTTCCAGGGTAGGGAAAGGCAAAAGGTGAAACAAAAGAATGATAAGGATCTTCATAAAGTAAGAATTAGGAAAATAATGGTCAAAGAGGGAAGGGGCAGTAGAAAGGAAGAAACATTCTTGATCTGCCATCTTGGGAAGAAGCAGTCTACCCCAATGTTGGCTACACCTCTCTTCCTATTCCATTTGATTTTGAGGTCTCCTGCATTTATAAGGTGGAGATACAAGACAACAGGTGGAGTCTTCTTCAGTTGTGAAATGTGTACTCAATGTTCAGCACCTTGTAATTTGGCAGTGGTGTCAGTGGTCAAAAGTTCGGCAGGATTCTTTCCATGAATCTCACTTTTAAAAACCATCCGAGTGAAACAATAACTGCTTATGAGTGACAAAAGACTTAAAAATGTCCATGGATGAGAGTTCATTTAATAAGGAAATATAGCTATTTCTGTGGCAGGCAATAATTTAGGATAATATTTAAACAATGGGAGTATTGACAAATTCCTAAAACCTTTAAACAATTTCTGGAATACCTGTATTAGAAACACATATCCATATGCATATAACTTAAGAATGTTTATCATCATTTCTGGTTTGACAATGCTTCCCACATAACGTAACATACCAGATAAACACCAACAAAGTGAGAGACAAATCCTTTGAGATATTCCAGGGACCTCCAGAACATATCACAAAGTTAGTTTGAGGTTCAAAAGATGTCATTTAGAATTTGTTTAAAGTTTGTCAAAAATATCCATATAACCAAAGTGACAAAAATTTTGAAGGCAAACACAGAAAGTTACATAGTTGTGAACAAAACTTAGCTCTTTTATTTTACCTTTTAAATTTATCATCATCATCATCACCATTATTATTATTATTATTATTATTATTTTATTTTATTTTTGAGAGAGAGAAAGACTGAGCACGAGCTGGAGAGGGGCAGAGAGGGAGACACAGAATGTGAAGCAGGCTCTAGGCTCTGAGCTGTCAGCACAGAGCCCGACTTGGGCTTGAACTCACAGACTATGAGATCATAACCTGAGCTGAAGTCAGTTGCTTAACTGACTGAGCCACCCAAGTGCCCCAAAACTTAACTATTTTAATACTGAGAAGACTGACACTTTGTTTCTTTCTTACTTCCTTTTTTTTAAGTAATCAAAGACCTGAGAAAGACATGAAACATAGTAAATTATTTTGATTATTTTGGTAAAACATAAAATCTTTGCTTCCCAGGCAGATTACTAAAAAGATAAAGAAAAACCTTTGATTAAAATTTCTTATTTAGAGAAGACCAATAACCTAAGAAAACTGTCCTTTTTTACAGAGAAAAAAACAAGTTCTAATTTTGCACCACTGTACTTTTGATATTAAAACTTATTTTTAAAAAACTCCTTAACTCCATTCCAATCTCAGCCAGGTTGATGACACATAAAATTTGCTTCCTAAGATTCTTTTTCTACAAGCCAATTACAAATGTTTTGTATCCATTCAAATTTTGTCTTGTTTTTCTCATTTTTGAACAAGCACTCATTTTATTTTCATACACAGTTCTTCTTTTCACCATTAGTATTTCAAAATAGTTTTAATCACATATTGATTACAATTCTTAATGTTTAGATCCATTATTCCTAGTGAAACTGAGCAGTAAGCAATTGTAGATTGATGGTTACACTAGCATTCTGTGAATTGGCAAAATTATAAATAAATTTCATAATTTCTAGAAGTATATTTTTCCTCACAGTAATTTTTATCAATGTGGCACAATACATATTTAGTAACAGACCCACATATCTTTAATCCTTCTGTAAAAGGAAGTCAACAGTGGCTAAATCTATGTTCAGTAATTGATATTTCAGTATTTTATCTTACTTGGAAATAATCTGGATATTCAATGACTACCCATCATTCAATTTACCTTAATCTTGTAATTTTGAAATTAAAGTTTCAAGTTACCAAAATGATACTGGAGACTATTTTTAATGTGGTTATTTTGTTTTATTTATTTTATTTTATTTTTATTTAGAGAGAGACAAAGAGAGAGAGCCCACATGAGTGGGGTGGGGAGAGGGGCAGAGGGAGAAAGAATGAGAATCTCAAGCAGGCTCCACCCTCAGCATGGAGCTGGATGCAGGGTTCCAACCCACAACCCTAGCTAGGATCATGACCTGAGCCAGAATCAAGAGCTGGACGTTTAACCCACTATGCCACCCAGGCATCCCTGGAACCTATTTTTAACTAGACATACCATGGAGTATAATTCTTATTAATAAGTTCATTTATAAACTTTTCTCTTACTAATATCTATTTACCTGTTAACACTTATGCTGCTCTTATAAAGTTTCATGAGAAATCAAATAGCTAATTATATTCTTAAGCTATCCTTCGTGCTGACAAAGTATGTAACAGAAATCACAAAAGATACAAAGATAGCTATCTTACCAATATCCAGTGCCACTGCTAAAAATAGCCCAAAAGGGGGAGAAAAAAAGACCTCGACAATTCCCCTGAGAGCTGGCAAGTCCATAGAGCCCGAGACACAAATGAAGTACAACATACATTTTTGTCCAGCCATACTTTCAGACCTCCAACCTGACAGTTGAGCTGTCTGCATATATGACACAACAGAAAACCTGAAAGCCTCATGCAGGCAGAAAGCCAATGTTCTCAAAACACAAAGTGAGACAAACCACAGGCTTCCAAATGAGTAGGGTTTAGTAGAGTGTAGTCCCAGCGTATCTACCAGAATTTGGAAAGGTTTTCCATTAATTTAAATTTTTGTTTTCTCTTGGCTGTTTAAGGGAATAATTGTTGGGAGTTTACTGGAGAATCCCTTGGGGTTCCATCTACCCGGGGGGGGGGGGGCGCCATATGAAGGTCCTCCTTTGAGAATAGATATGGGGGCATCTGAATCAGTGTCAAAGGACTTGTACAAAACCTTGGGAGACAATCTCTTTTCCAGTGTCTTAACTGACTGGGAATAAGACCACAAGTTTTGGGCCAGTGTTTTGATGATGAACTCCCCAGGAGGGTGTAACAGGGAAGACTCTGGTTTTGCTTTAGGTTTCTGACCTAGGAGCTGTTGCATTTGTTAGGCCACTAACTTGGGAGCATATTAATTTACAGTCTTGTGGTCTCTTCAATATCTCTTTGAGATTAGTAGACTCTTTGAGATTAGTAGACTGAGTACTCAAGTAAAGGAGTATAGAGGGGAATAGTAAGAATCACATCAGTCCTACAGTTTGTTTGAAGTACCTCTTGTGTCTTTAATTTTTCAAACAATCTTCAAATAAATCTTTCAATGAAAGTATTTTGGAATACTGAAGTCTTTTGGAGCTTTCTGCATGCCAAATAAAATCAGTATGCTATTCTGTTTGTTTAATTTGGGGGACCCTGTTTTCAAGAGAACTTCACAAGGGAACAATCTTATCTAATACAAATGATCCCCACAATGACCACTGTTAATTCTAGGTAGTCTTAGTAAGATTTTACCATTTTTGTAAGTGTCCACTGTTTCTAGGATGACAGTTCTTGGACACAAAATAAACAGGTATTCCACAAGGTGACACTGTCATTTCTTTGAAATTGAGGATCCCATGTTTTCAGCTAAACTGGGGTATTTCAGAGCCATATTAATACCTAAGATGGATGTGTCATGGGCTGGGAAATTTGTGGTATTTACGGTATTACCTCATTGCATAGAAATTTTCTTGAGTTTGGTAGTTAAGCTAGTGTCAATATATCCCATTCTGTGGCCAACTTATGACAGAATCGGAGTCTTACAGTAGGTGGCAAGCATTCTAATAGCATTTATGTGCTCAACCCATGCACAGAAATTTTGCAACTCTGGCTTCTGAGATTCCCATTAGTCATACATATAGTATACCTAATCACTAGAGATTTCTATATAGTGGCTGATGCCTCAATGGCTTTTTACTAGTCCAATTTGCACCTACTTTGATTTTGAATATGATGATCAAAACACTTCAGATTTCTTGTCTTTATTTTCTCAAGTTCCCCAGGTGTTTATGCTGTGGACTTACCTTGAGATTCTGTATGTACCCTAATGTTTGGTACCATTTCAGACTCCCCATGTAACTACCTCAGAACCTTTCTGGGAACATACCACCCTGAATGCACCCGATCTTATCTGATCTCAGAAGCTAAGCAGGGACGCGCCTGATTAGTACTTGGATGGGAACAACAACTTTTCAATGAAGTTTGTTTGGATCGGAGAGCTGCACACAAGGGAGCTCAAATCCGAGACTGACTTACCCATGACCATTGGTGATGATGAGAGGAACAGTGAACTCAGAAAGGTCAGTGGATGCTTTCTGCGTGCACCTCCTTCCTGCAGACCTTGAGCAGTCACCTTCAGATTCCATACTCATCACCAAACGCTGTTAAAAATGGTTAAAGAAAACAATTATTGTGATACAAACTTGAACACTTCATGAAGTGGGTAGGCTCCTTTTGGAGAACTGTAAGGCAAGAAGGTTTTGTAGGATAAAGAATAAAAACCAAGGAAGAGAAAAAAAGAAAATATCTGATTTTTGCTGGGCCCACATAGCCAACTGTGTTTGGGATGAGGAGGAACAAGGAAATAATCACAGAACCCAGAGGTGGCTGACTGGATATGCTATGTTTCTGGTCACGTGGAGCATTTACAGAGACACAAAAGTTGCTCTTTGCTGATGTGGCAGCCCAGGAAGGAGAAGCTTCACTTTGGGTGTAAAAACTTATTTCCATATGATCTGTGTGGTAGGTAGGCTAAAACAGAGTCCTCCTAAAAACATCTACATCCTAATACTTGGAAACAGTGAATATTACTTTACATAATAAAGTCTTTGTAGAAATGATTAAATTAAATAGTTTATGGTCGAGAGATAATCTTTGATTATCAGAGTGGCCTCTAATTGCCATCACATGCTTCCTTGTAGGGATAAGGAGATTTGGCAACACAGAGAGTAGAAGACAATGTGAAAATGGAGCAGAGAGATTTGAAGGTGCTGACTTTGAAGACTGGAGTGAAGCCAAGGAATGTTGGCAACCACCTGCAACTGAAAAAGGCATGAAATGAATCCTCCCTTTAGTCTCTCAAAAGATGGGAGGCATGCTAACACTTTGATTTCAACCCTATGATACCATTTTTGGACTCTGGTTTCAAAAACTGTGGGAGAATTAACTTCTTGTTTCAAGTCACCAAATTTGGGGTAATTTGCTGCAGTACCAATAAGAAACTAATATGAACCAATATCCAGGCAAATTTGGATCTAATTACATCTGGCAAAGAGACAATGAACTTGCAATGTTTTCAAGGTAATTAGAAATATGGTTTTATATCCACTATTATTTATGAGGAAACTAATCTTACATTTATATAATATTAAGCAATTAAAAACTGAAAGCCATTTACATATAAACATTAAGAAAATATGTACAATCCCCCAGCATTTTTTTTCAGGATTTTAAGACTCATGATTTACAATTTCATATGTTACAAAATTTTGTTAAGCCTACTCCTTTTCAGATATTCAATGTAATCATGAAGAGGTGAAATATTTCTTGAGAAGCAGTTGTATTTCTGTCAGAGTAAAAAACAACCACAATCACATAAACACACACGTGCACACGCGTGTGCACACATACAGAGTATGGAGACATAAAAATAAATTCCTTTGTTACCAAATATTGCTGGAGTTTCAACAAAATGGTGCTATAGATTTGAAGATATAAGAAACTAAAACGAAATATGCAATATGGAAAGTTTCTGTGTAGATTGCTCAAAAGTGCAGATCCTTACATTGTTACAGGATTTTATTTCCAAAATGGAATACTAAAAGTTTCTCAGGAAGATTTGCAAATAAACAATGTAAAACACAAGCATACACATACACATACCACAACATATATATGTATGTGTATAGATGTGTTTGATGTGTGTATGTGTATATACATATGACAGGTGAGATATAACTGAGGAGAAAATAAGTAAAGTCACAAATCAAATAAGATTCAAAAATGCAGCACAAAGAGAAGAATTCATAAAACAGATCGCGAGTCATGGAAGACTGAGTGAGAAGACATTATGCATCCCTAATTTTTTGAAGTGATGAGAGATAACTGGTTAGAAAAAATATTGGTGAGATAAGAGTTTGGTTTTATTTTAGAAATAAAAGATATTTGCTTTCAGTTTTAAAAAGCCATATTACTCCCAATTCTTAATAATAAAAAGATCTCCACACTCACATTAATTGTAATAAAACCAAAAAGCCATATTACTCCCAATTCTTAATAATAAAAAGATCTCCACACTCACATTAATTGTAATAAAACCAATGTATTAAAATAAAAATTTAAGTAAAATTTTCTAGAAAATTTCCTTGTGTAATCCCAATGTTTGACAAATTATATATTCTTTTCAAGATTTTTATCTACTTTCTTAATTTATTTCACTGTCATTATCTTTCTCAGTCCCTCACAAATACTATCCCAACCTAAATACAAACATAATGCGAAGTATATTTAAATACAAACAGGGATTATAGTATTGCAGTCACTTTTTATGAAATTCTTTTGTACCTTAAAATAGCAAGTTTTAAAAATCTAATGGGTAAAAACATTCCTTTATATTACGTGTCTTTTAAAGCATCGATTTTTGACTAGGCTCCTTTATGGCTTCTAATTTATCTATTTTTAATAGCAGTTTTTCAACCAAATTTATACTTCTTTTAAAGTAAAGCTTTATGGTTTTGTATCACTGAAAATCTACTGGAATTTCACAATGTTTTGCAAATCAATGCCACATAAACATTCTACTATTTTCTCTCTTCATAGTTTTTTGAGTAGATTTTCAGTCTCTCCTGAAAGCACTTCATCATTTGCTGTGTCACATCATCGTCATTTCCATTTCTGCTTATTTGCTACTATCACCTTTTCCCTCAGGAAGTGGGTTATGTACAAAGGCATGATCTTCAAAGAGCAAAGTTGGTCTCAAAATAGCTCCTCTGCTACTATTCAAATCACTTGTGAGTCTTGTTGAAGACTAATGTTGACTGAACTAAATAATGAATAATTAAACATAATTGGACTTATTTCAAACACCGTTCATGGTTTTAAATCTTTTTATAGGATAAATATACATATTATGTAATCAAGGATTTATACAACTATTATCATGATTTCCAATTTTTAGTTATAACATAGGCCAGGAAAAATTACTGGGAGTTCTGTGACAGCATTTTTTGTTAGGTGTTTATACTGAATATATACATATATGTATATATATATTCAGTATATATATATATATTTTTTTTCAGTGTATATATATATTCAGTGTATATATATATTCAGTGTGTATATATATATATAATTTTATTACGTGATAGTCTTCTATTTTAAATTGTTGCATGCCATTACTATGTTTAGTCATGGAAATGTTCCTACCTATGAATATCAGTTATAACAATATTTCTTGGACTTTTAAATGAAATTTCCTTTCATGCTTAGAAATACAACTTACTGTGGTAGTAATTTCTTTGGCATTGAAAAAAAGGCATTTTAGAAACCTTTACTGGTGGCTTTGAGAAGGGATATAATTCTAAAGATACAATCTAACAACATTTAATATTGTGAGGATTAAGTAGAAGCTCATTTTAGTGAGCCACTGACCTAGTAATGATATACTGTGTGTGTGGGCGTGCAGGTCAAACAGATAGAGGCAGAGAGAGAGAGAGAGAATGTGAGAAAGAAAAAGAATAAGAATATGAATTATTGATTGTGGTTCTGAATTTGAAATGTTTTCTGCCTCAGTCTTTCATATCTGATACACCTTATGATACATTTTGAAGAGTCTTCAAGGCCACACTTTCATCAAAGTCAAGCACAAGATTGATAACGCAATTTGTCCTGGTAAAGAGAATCAGGAGGCAGAGGATGTTTTGTTTTGGTTTCTGAATTATCAAATTAAATATCTTTAAAAACTTGTTTATAAATATGAGATCCTTTAATAGTGCATGCTCTTAAATTTTCCTATATGATAATCTACTCTGAAAAGTTTCAGGTAAGGAGTATGATGTATGTGTGTATAATATTAACTTATAAAATAAGTGTTAAAAATAAGCTGAAGTATATTAACGATTTGAAGAGCTGATTTCAGCAAAAATCAACTTGAATTTGGCAATGCCAAACCAGAAGTGCATAGAAGCACTTTACCCACAGAAGATAGGGGAATGGCTTATATAAGTATAGAAGGTGTGGATGCAAAGAAAGGAAAGTGTTTTATCGGGTATTAAGCTTAAATCCTTGTTGGATATTTGAGATTGGTTGTTCCTCAGCTTTAACTTTGTAACCTTGAAGCATTTACATCCTTAGATTTTGGTTTACTTAGGTAGGTCACCATGGTATTAGAGCCACCTCAGTCTAATGACCTCCCTGATTAATTTATTTAACAGATGTTAGTATTTGAAACACACTAATCAAGAATGTAAATTTTAGAGACGGCTACTGAAAAATTATTAAAGGATTAAAATATGTTCACATAAAAGAATTATTTAGCATATAGAGTTTTAGGATAATTTCATTAAGGCAATGACAGATATTTAAGATAATATGGTTGTTCTGAAAGATTTTCTGGGTTCCAGTGACCATACGTGGATGAAGTTAATGAATCTGACAAGACCAAAAACCTAACACTATACAACAGAGCTATAATTCAACAGCATTGCCTGGTCCTGGGTCTCATACATAATGAAAATCTCAGTTCCTATTCTGATTCTGGATATATACACATCTTCTTATGGAAATGCATTTTCATTTAACTTAGGTAGAATCCCAGGAGTGGAAATTAATAGGTTGTGCAGTGATTTTAATTTTTAACTTAGAACTTCATTAACTTAGAATCAATTTCTGCCATCATTGTTTTGTAGTTTTCAGTGTACATTCCTTTTGTTAAGTTTATTCCAGAGCCTTTTATTCCTTTTGATGTTATTGAATTGAATCTTTTCTTCTATCCCATGAAAGTATTCATATAAAACTATAGATCATGTTATTTGTGAGGTGTGACAGTTTTCTTTTTTTTTTTTTTCCTTTCCTATATGGGTGGGTTTTTTTGTGTTGCCTTTTTGCATTGTCAAGAACCAGCAACATAAAATAGAGACAGTGAGACAGTAGAGCATCATGTTCTTTTCTGGAAAATATTCTGTTTTTTAAGTATGATATTAGCTCTAGCTGATTGCTGTTGTTTTTTTAATTTCTAGTTTTGTTTTGTTTTTCCCCTAAATGGTTTTTATCTTGACTAAAAAGTTCCTTTTTTTGTTTCTTTCCCAGTTTGTTGAGAAACCTGTTTTGAATAAGTTTGGGATTTATCAAATGCTACTTCATCTTTTGAGATGACCATGTATGTGGCTTTTGTCGTTCTTTTGAGCAGTATGGTATACGACGTGAAATTACCTTTTATGTTAAACCATATTTGACTTCTTGGAATAAATATCACTTGGTAGTGGTTCAAAAAATGTTATATACATTGCTACATTCAATTTACTATCATTTTACAGAATTGTCTGTGTGTGTGTGTGTGTGTGTGTGTGTGTATGTCTTTTATCTATAAAAATATTTTTGAGAGAGAGAGAGTGAGTGAGTGGGGGAGAAGGGTAAGGGAGGGAGAGAAAGAATCCCAAGCAAGCTCCACATTCATTGCGGAGCCTGATGCGCAGCTCCATCCCATGATCTTGGGACCATGACCTGAGCTGAAATCAAGAGTCTGATGCCCAACCTACTGAGCCACCCAGGTCCTCCTGTTTGTCTATATTTACCAGGGATATTTGTCTGTATTATTTTTATTTTTCTTGTGATGTCTTGGTTTTGTAAGCATCAGGTATCAGGGTATCAAGGTAATATTGATTTAATAGAACAGTACAGGAAGTATTTGCTCCTCTTCTGTTTTCTTTAAGATCTTTTTTTTGAAAGACTGACATTATTTTTTTTTTCATTAAATGTTTTGTATATTTCAGCAATGTACTCTTCTGGGCCTAGGATATTTTGTGGAGAGATTTTTAATTACTAATTAAATTTATTTACTTGTTATGACTGTATTACAATATTCTTTCTTGAAAAAAAGTTTCAGTAATTTGTATCTTTTTTTTAGAAATATGTTCAATTCATCTAAGTTGTCTTATTTGTTGACAGAGTGGTTCATAGTATTCTGTTATAATGCTTTTAATCCTTTATCATTCATTGTAATACCTACTTTTTAAATTTTGACTTTAGTATTTTTTTCTTCTCTCCTTTTCACTTTGTCAGTCTGTTTTTCAACTTTGCTGATCTTTAAAAAGTAGTAACTCTTCTTAATTGGTTTCCACTCTTTGATTTTATTGATTTTCATATTTATGTGCAATATTTGGTTTCCTGCTTGTACTAGGTTTAGCTCTTCTTTTACTAATTTCTCAAGATTGCAATTGAGATTTTTTTATTTGAGTTAGTTCTTTGCTTTTACTATAGGTATTTAAAACTTGTTATGAACTGAATTATATCTCCCCCAAAATTCATATGTTGAAGACCTAATACATAGTGTGTCTGTATTTGGAGATATCTTTAAAGAGGTCATTTAAAGTAAATGAGATTATAAAGAGGGAGATCTAATCCAATAGGACTGTGTCCCTTTAAGAAAAGGATGTGCACCGAAGATGTGCACACACAGAGGAAAGGCCCTATGACAATAGCAAATAAACAAGCATATGCAAGCCAATGAGAGAGGGCACGGGAGAAACCAAATCTGCCAACATTTGGTGATCCTGGATCTCCAGCCTCCAGAATTGTGAGGAAATAAGCTTCTGGCATTTAAACCACCATCCTGTGGTATTTTGTGTAGCAGCCTTACATGCTGATACTGAGCTACACATTTTTCCTATAGCATCCCTTTAGCTGCACCCCATTTGTTGTGATATGTTGTGGCTTTGTTTTCATTTAGCTCACAACATTTTCTAAATTCCCTGTGATTTCCTCCTTAACCCCAAATTACTTTTATGTGTGTTGATTAATTTCCATTTTTTTACATGTGGATTCCCTAACTTCCTTATTTTGTGGCTTTCTAATTTAACTCTGATTTGCTCAGAGAGCATACTTCATATGATTTCAATGATTTTACACTTATTGAGGCTTGTTTTACAGCTTACCGTATGTTCTATATTGGGACTGTTCTTTATCAGCTTTAGAAGAGTATGCTTTCTCCTACTGTTGGGTAGAGTGCTCTATATAGATATTACTTAGGTCTGTTTAGTTCATAATGTTTTCAAGTCTTCTATATAATACCGTTTTTTCTACTTGTTTTACTCTTTAGTAGAGAGTCATTTATGTTTTTGTATTATTGTCAAATTGCCTATATATCTAATCTATTCTATCACATTTTGCTTCATGTATTTGGGGTCTCTCTTGTTAGGTGCACACATATATTTATAACTTTTATATCTGCTTGATATAAACTGACATTATAAACATTGTAAAATGTTTAAACATTTGGTATAAACTTGATATATATATATAAACAAGTACATATATAAACTTGATATATATATATATATATGTTTAAACTTGATATAGACATTATAAAATGTCTTTGATTTTCAGTAATTGTTTTTTGTCTAAAGTATAGTTATTTTTTTCAGATATTAATGCAGTCACTGAAGGTCTTTTATGGTTACTGTTTGTATATTTTTCCTATATTTTCACTGTCAATTTATTTGTCATCAAATATGTGAACTGTGTGCTTCTTTTAAACAGTATGCAGTTACATCTTGCCTTCTATTCAGTCAGGCAACTATGCATTTAATTTGTAGTGTTACTCCATTCACATTTATTTATTTTTATAATGTTTATTTTTTTTTGAAAGGGAGAGAGAGACAGAGCGCAAGGAGGGGAGGGACAGAGAGAGAGGGAGACACAGAATCTGAAGCAGGCTCCAGGGTCTGAACTGTCAGCACAGAGTTCCACGTGGGGCTCAAACTCACAAAATGTGAGATCATGACCTGAGCTGAATGAAGTCAGATGCTTAACTTACTGTGTCACCCAGGTGCCCCCATATTATTCTATTTACATTTAATGTTGTGACTGATATGGTTGGATAATGCCTGCTATTTTATTAATAAAAAATATATACATTACATATTAAGAAATATATATACATTATGCATATATGTTACATTACGTATATATCATACATAACATAATCTCATGTCTTCTCTTTTATGCCAGATTCCCAGTTTTTTACACTAAGTGGGTATTTTTAGTGTGTCATTAATGTTTTTTATGTTTCAGGTTTTTTTTTTTACTCTAGTTTTGAATTGCTTTCTTTGGTGTTTGCTTTAGGGCTCTATAAAATATGTTCTATAAATATAAACTATGCATGTACATGACTATAATATCTATAATACGTATGGAAGTAATGTATTTGAAAATGATAGTCCTAGGAGGGTGGTCACTACATATGTTTTGTGTGTGTGTGTGTATGTGTGTGTGTGTGTGTATACGTATACACACACACACATATATACATATATATATACACACATATGTTTTTATGTCTTTATTAGTTCAGATATGAAATGATTTCAGAAAGGAGAAAATACACTTATCATCATTTATAGAACTGTACATAATTACTATTTCTAGTAGTCTTCTTTTCTTCTTGTGGTTATGAGTTACTGCTGTCGGGCAGTATTTTCTTTATAAGCCCAAAATATAATTTTATAATTATTTTTATGCAATTTTCCTTTATGCAATTTATTTTTAAATTGTTAAAAGAAAATAATATATTGCCTCATAATGGTCTACATAATTACATTTATAAGTGATCTTTCTTTCTTTGAGAGGATTTGATTTGCCATCCAGTGTCATTTTATTTTATCTGGAAAAATTTCTGATAGCATTTCTTCCAGAATAGTCCATCATGAAAGAATTCTCTCACTCTGCTTATCTAGGGATGCCTTTATTTCACGTTTGAAGGATAGTTACACTAGATATGGAAATATTGGTTGGTATGTTTTCCCTTTTTTCATCACTTGGAATATTCCATGTCACTGTCTCCTGGTTTCCATTGTTATTTCTGAGCAGCTATTAATCTTGTGTTCTTCTTGCTTGTAAGGATTTTAATTTTCTTTTGCTCCTATTTTTTGCCTTACCACATGACTGTGATGAGTCTACTTGGAAATCTTTTTACACTACCTGAAGTTTGTTTGGCTTATTGGAAGTACAGATAAATTATTTTCATCAAATTTGGGAATTTTCTGCTTCCACTTCTTCTTCCATCTTTCTCTTCATTAGGTGTATGCTGGTGTGCATATTGATATCTTTTAGGTCTATGATTTCCCACTCACTATCCTCCATTTTTTTTCCTTTCTTTTCTTCATATAGGATAGTCTCTATACTCAAGCTCATTGAGTCATTCTTCTGCCATCTCAAATCTTCTCTAGTAAATTTATATTTTCAGTCATTGTAATTGTTTAACCCAGAGTATCCATTTGGCTTTGTTTTTAAAATGTTTATCTGTATTGATTATTTTCTATTTGATTCAGTAATCATTGTTGTACATGCTTCTAGTTATTTAATCATGATTTATTTTAGTTCTTTGAAGATATTTATAACTCCCTCCTAAGTTCAACATACGAGACCCCCTCAGACAATTTTTCATTGATTTCTTTTTTTTTTTTGCTGTCCATGGGTTAAAATTTCCTGTTTCTCCTTTTGTACATCTAATCTTTGTTATTGTTATTATTGAAAACTGGGCATTTGAGAGAACATATCAAAACAAATATTGACTCTGATTTTCCATTCCAGGGTGGTGCTTGTTGTTGGTCTTTTTATAGTTGTTTGTTTCCTTAGTGACTTGCCTTGCCCAGTTGTGTATAGTCTACTACCCTCACAGTTTGCCTCTGTTAATATTTTGTCCTTTCAATCATATTATATTCTAACCAGTCTTCCTTAGGATTGTTGCTTGATCAGTGTTGCTCAGCTGCCAGCCAATGATTCAACAGAAATCTTGTTTTAATATCTTGAGCCAGTGTTTCACCACTGGCCAGCAGAGCTGTGTATAGGTTAGGGAATGTGTGAAAAATTAAAAGGGACTTTAGAAATGTTTTGCAGGCACTACTTTGTTCACCAAGGATATACAATTACCCACAGATGTATTGCTTAATGGTCTCTCTTGAGCATGAGTTTATCTTTGTGCATGCACTAGCTCTCCATACAAACAGGGATAGGTTGAATCTTCAGACAGTATTTGGCTCGCTTTATCCTGATTTCCCTTCCAGATTCATGATTTGTGATTCTATTTTTTGCCCCAATTGGTAAAGAAATATTGGTATAGTTATTATGTTGATGTACCCTGATTATTTGCCATTGGAGTTGTTATCGTTTTTGATAATACTTCTGGAAATAAAATTTTTCACACTTTGATCCCATTAAAGCCATTTCCTTATGCTACCAGTCCTCTCTGACTGCCCCACCCTACTAAAACGTCTGTATTGAAGATCCAGGGATAGAAGTATTGGGAGTAGGCCAGATAAAAACACCATACACTTCCACTTTTCTTCCTGTTGATCAGTACATTTTCTTAAGTAAGTCATCTGTCTTATGACTTTTTTCAATTTTCCAAGTCTTTAAATGGTTGTTTGAATGATTCTGTCCAGTCGCCATTGTTCTTTTGGGACAGGATTTGCTAAATCAATCATTCTGGAAGTCACTTACGCTCTTTTGATTTCAGTAATCCCAGCGTCTTTCATGGTGGTGGTGGTAATTTACCATTACTCCTCAGGTTTGGAACTTGTAAGTGTCTTAGCCAGATAAATTTATTTTTCCTGGTTTTCACTTATTCTTTTTGAAGATGTTGTAAGAAACTATGTTGTGATGATCTATTTTCATATCTAGACTTATAATACCACTTTCAAGGAATTCTTAATTTCCATGTCTACAGAATGCTCTGTAATTAAAAAAAATTTTTAACATGTATTCATTTTTGAGAGACACAGAGACAGAGAATGAGTGGGGGAGGGGTAGAGAGAGGGGGAGACAGAATCCGAAGCAGGCTCCAGGCTCTGAGCCATCAGCACAGAGCCCGACACGGGGCTCGAACCCACGAACTGTGAGATCATGACCTGACGGGAAGTCAAGAGTCTGACGTTTAACTGACTGAGCCACCCGCCACCCCTGTAATTCTTTTTTAATCTATGTATTGCTATTCCAATTTGCACAGATCTATGAAATGCTAAATTTAAAGAATCTTGTTTTCAAAAAAAAAAAAACTTTTTGGCAAAATGGCAAGAGCTACATCGACTTAATAAGAACTGCTGCTATAATACAATATGCTCACTCTGCCCCCCCTTTTTTAAATCTCTTACTTTTCATATTATCTTTCTGAATTGTTTTGGGGTGGGTTGGTGATATTATCAGGAAACAAGCTGCTTCTAGATTATCTGAAACCTGAAAAAGCCTTGCCTGTTTACAAGAATGTAAATTTCTTCATTTCACTGATATAAAGAATCTAAATTTCTTCATCACATTGATGTAAATTTTTTCATTACGTTTCACAGGATGCAATGTTCCTATTGGTTACTAAACTTCTGAATATTTCTATTTAACCACTTCATGAACACTTTCATATGAACTCAGTTCCAGATGTTGGTTGCCACTCATTTGGATGGTTACAGTCTTATTTTGAAACATTTCTCCTTTTATTCCTCCTGATTGTGTGTGCAGAAAACACTAAAATGCCTGTTAACTGGCCAATCATTTATTCCTTGTATTCACATGTTTATTTCATCCAGCAGTATTATTAGATATATACTGTGTACCAACACAGTGCTATGCTCAGGGGGCATACTCACAAATACCCACTTCCCCTGGATGTATGTCTATAGTCAAAACAAAATGTGGTGCACAAACACCTAACTTCCAGAAAACTGTAATAGTTTGCATTAAATATACATATCACATTGTATGTTATGAAGTTCTAATGTATATCCATTTTCTGCCTAAAGTTCTTACATATAATTGGAGATCAGTTTCAATTTTAATGCAAACTGTGAAAGAGTCTAAATTTTAATGCAGCCCAAGAAGCCATTTGAGTGCAGACATATAACTATAAATATTTAACTTTAATGCCATATTGAATAAATCCATATGAGAAGATGATGATGTCTCTTAGAATGAATAAGATCTGTAAGAACAGTCTAGTTGTGTGGTCTTCGTCCAGAATTTCTTTTTTTTTTTCTGAAATCATTTAAATTCTTAGTGTTAGGCTTTACACTGGCAAAATGGAATAGTATGCATTATACTCTTCCAAAAGGAATTTGGAGGTGGGGAATAAAAAAAAATAAAGTAAACAAGATGATAGTATATCAATTTGGGTTGTTACAAAAAGATCAAAGTCATTTTATTTATTATTTTTCATATCTAGATGTTTCATATATTGTATTTTTTAAATTTTAATACATGAATAATAAAATTTTGTAAGTATAGCAATGACATAAATCAAACCTAGATTTTGTTTTTAAAATGTGTCTTTTAATTCTTTTAACAAATCACTCTAGTTTCACTGTAATTGGTAAGTCTAAGTTGGATACATTTTTTTAAAAAAAGTGCTTTTTATGGAAAGCAGGAGAAAGATTGTAGACACTGTTATTCAGAAAAAAATACACAAAAACCTCTAGAGTACTCAAATGTTCACTATGGCCCTCTAATTTTGAGCTCTTCGCTGTGATGACAGTCTATTCTTTCCAAAAGCTTCTGCCTTCCACCTGCTGCCACTTCTGCCCATAGTCCTTGTTCCTCTGTCAGTATCTCCTTTGCTAAATTTAAAACTGAATAATGAGGTCACCCACAGGGCCTTCTTCTCCTAGGACTTTTGAAAGCTAAGACTTTTTTTAATGTTCAAACTGTGTCTCAAATTCAATTCCTATGATGACATTATGACACCCTGAATAAAAATAAGAATGGCTTGTCTGGAATTTTATATTAAATTTTAATAAGAAGTGTATTTCATGGTATTTTGATTTTTGTTTGGAGAGAATTTTTATAAAACAGTGTAAGAAGTCTGACTTTTACTTGGGTACACTGCTCAATTTTTTTTCTTAGAAATGCTGTTTAGTTTTAAATTCTCATATGGCAAAATTAGCTCTTTTTTGCATACAGGTCCGTGAATTTTAAAATATGTATAGATTCAAGTGACCACCAGCAGTCATGATACAGTGTAAGTTCCAACATCCCCCAAATTACCTCATGTCATCCCTTTATACTGGCACCTGCCCACCTAACCCTGGCAACCACCAATCTGTTCTCCCTCAGATAAGTTTTGGTTTTTTATTGGAGAACATTACATACATGGAATTATAAAGTATGTAACCTTGTAAGGCTGGAACTTTGTACTTAGTATAATACCTTTGAGACTTATCTGAGTTATTGTGTATACCATAGTTTGTTATTCTGTGTTTGTTGGAATACCGTTGTGTGGCTGTACCACAGTTTATTACTTTTTAACAATAATTTTTTAAATTTTTTTTACTTTTATTTTTAAAATTTTATTAAGTTGTTTATGTTAACTCCAGTGTCATTAATGAACAGTGTTATATTAGTTTCAGGTGTACCGTACAGTAATTTCACAATTCTATATATTACTCAGTGCTCATCATGATAAATATACTTTATTTTAACATGTTTTAACGTTTATTCACTTTTTGAGAGACAGAGACAGAGTGTGAGCAGGGCAGGGCAGAGAGAGAGAGAGGGAGACACAGAATCCAAAGTAGGCTCCAGGCTCTGAGCCTTCAACACTGAGCTTTAATGCATGGCTCAAACTCACAAACCATGAAATCAAGACCTGAGTTGAAGTTGAACACTTAACTGACCAAGCCATCCAGGCTCCCCTGGTAAGTATACTCTTAATTCCCTTCACATATTCTCTTCACAAACCATCAGTTTGTTCTCTATAGTTAAGAGTCTGTTTCTTGGTTTCCCTCTCTCTCTCTCTCTCTCTCTCTCTCTCTCTTTTTCCTTTTGAATAGATCACTGAAATGGACCAGAGATGTTTTTTGTTTTAATAGAATGTGGGTCTTTACATTTCTTACACAGATGCATTCTTTCTTTTTTTTTTTCTTTTAAGGGGCCAACTTCTTTTTTTTTTTAAGTTTATTTACTTTAAGAGAGAGAGAGCAGGGGAGTGGTACAGAGAGAAGGAGAGAGACAATCGCAAGTAGGCTCCATACTGTCAGTGAGGAGTCCAATGTCAGGCTCAAACCTACAAACCATGAGATCATGACCTGAGCCAAAATCTAGAGTCAGACGCTTAACTGACTGAGCCACCCAGGCACCCCCAGATGCATTTCTTAAAATCTATTTTAGTCACTATCTTACTTTTGGAAAGTGTTCCATATTAATTAAAGAAAATCTGATATTTCCTGATAATGCTCTAAATTTACATGCACAATAAGAGGACAAATGAGGGGCACCTGGGTGGCTCAGTGGGTTGAGCATCTGACTTTGGCTCAGGTCATGATCTCACGGCTTGTGGGTTCAAGCCCCACATTGGGCTCTGTGCTGACAGCTTGGAAACTGGAGCCTGCTTCGGATTCTGTGTCTCCCTCTCTCCCTGTCCCTCCTCCGCTCTTGCTCTCTCTCTCTCTCTCTCTCTCTCTCTCTCTCTCTCTCTCTCTCATTCCCTCTCTCTCTCTCAAAAATAAATAAACATTAAAAAAAATAGGAAGACTGATGACTTTTTCAGAAGTGATACTGAGTCATGTGAAGAAGATATGGACATTTCCCTTCAGGTTATATTAAAAGTCAGTATCTATAAACATAGTATCTGACCTGTTCAGGTCTGTCTGACAGATTCAACAATGGTTCCATTTGATCAGCCACCCTAGGAAAATTCTAATTGTGTCAATTTTCGGAAATGCAATAGGCTTAACTTAATAGATTTCTGCTTTCAGCTTTACCTCTGACTTCAAAGGCTGCAGAACACAACTATTGTCAAGGTTTATTGAATATGAAATATTGTTAGAAGATATATGAAATCCCTTTAATTTAAATGAGACAAAGATGGAAATGTGTCTTATCTCATGTATTTATTTATTTTTCTTGGTCTCAATTCCTAACATGGCATTCTAACTGTGGTACCTCAAATATCAATACCCAGCTGTAGAATAAAACATTTAAGGCTTGGTATGTAATCAGGGTTAAGTAAATTGTTCTTTGGTACGTATCCAAGTGGGTTTTCTATGCCCAACAAACTCAGACCTAAAGAAGATGAATGAATATGCTTGAAATTCCCTTGAGAGTATATTACTGTCTTCATGAGATTTAAATCTGCATTCATCTGTGGTGATTATATCCCTATTTTTGATGACGAAAGTCAAAATAAAGCTATTTTTACATTTTTGTTTGAGCATATAGTTAATTAAATTCAAAAGTTATTTTATATTGACTAAATAGTGTGTAGAATTATAGGTAATTATAAGTGGAAGGAAACAGAGTTAATATATGATATGTATGTATTTATATCTATTAAATGAGACAAGTTTGTTGACTTGACCAAGATCAAGAATCTAGATCCATAAGCAGAAATCAGTAATTCTAATTTAAATTACGTCTTCCTTCCAATACACATATTTACTTTTTTAGTTCCAACTGCTAATAATATGATCATTGCATCTACATTTATTGAACATTTAATGCGAGCTAGCAATTTCACTAAAAAATACTAAGTGGAAATTTTTGTAGTTTAACCAACGGGAATTTGCAATTCACATTTATCCAAGATTTATTAAAAGGTATGTAAATTGGCTAAGCAATCATCACCCACATGTAGCCCAGAGAAAGCTAAAGATCTAACAAGAGTTCTATCCATTGATTTATATGAATTGAGAATGCTAAGCATTTTTCTTTCTCTCTCCATTCCTGCACTCAACTCTACCTCCAATTCAACTCAGCCCCAAAAGAACCCTTTGAGATAGCAGGAGTAGTAATCTCCAAGACAGAAGATCTGAATACTGACCCTGGGTCAATGATTGATAAGCTTCAGAAACTCTTATATTAACTCCAGGCTGCTTCTTGAGTGGGGCACAAGAGAATTATTAATATAAAGTAGTACACGTCCTTGGAATTTAGGAAGCTTAAATGTCTAATTGTCTGCTAGAAAATTCAGAAAAGGTGGGTTGGCTTAATCAGCTTTCAGTGGCATGGAAGAAAATGAATATATGGGTGAATATAGCTTGTTCTTCCAGGTTTTGATTTTTTGGGTGAGCCACATGTAAAATAAAGAAGGTAGTCAGGCTCAAGTTGGTTGGCTGATGGAGGAAGGGCACCTAAGGTTATAGAATATGGTCAAGAACACAGTGAGTGTTGCAAGAGTTCAAAAATCACTGTTTCTTTCATTTTCACAGGGAATTAAAATAACGTTAAGTCCATTCTAGGAAATATAAATTTGAAGATATGGTAAAAATCTCTTCATGATTTTCTTGCCTAAAGAAGAGACTTAAGTAGAACTTAGTTAAAGTATGGGGCAAAAAAAATCATTAATTGCATGTTATTATCAATAAATGTTCTACTCACCTAACCTATTTTATTCTAAGACAAGAAGTTAAAAGAAAAATAAAAAAATGGATCTTTCTAACAGGTGCTAAAAAGTTTATTCCCCTTAGCTTGTACAAAAATTTATAGACATCTAGAATTTTCTGTCAGTTTTCTCCCTTTTGTTGAGGCAAAAAGTATAAGGTCATCCAAGAAACAATGATACAACATTGTGAAGGAAACATTATGTTAAATAAAATTATTTTAACAAGTCAATTACAATTTAATAATTCTTGTAATTTTTGTTGTTTTTGTTCCTAAATCATAATTACTAGTATAAGGTTAGAAATAAGGTGATTTTTTTAAAAACAATGAAAGAAAATGCAGATGAGAAAAGATACAGTATATTGTATATAATTTACTGTATAAAGTAGAGCCACTCTGAGGTATATTTAAAATGTGAATGTTCAGGGGTGTCTGTGTGGCTCAGTCGGTTAAGGGTCCGACTTCAACTCAGGTCATGATCTCACTGCTGGTGAGTTCGGACACCACGTTGGGGTCTGTACTGACAGCTCGGGGGCTGCGGCCTGCTTCAAATTCTGTGTCTCCCTCTCTCTCTGCCCCTCCCCCACTTGCTCTGTGTCCTCTCTCTCTCTCTCTCTCTCTCTCTCTCTCAGAAATAAAAAAATTAATTTTTTTTAAATGTGAATGTTCTCACAACACACACAAAGGTAATTACATGATGTGATGAAACTATTAGGTAACATATGGTGGTATTCATATTGCAATATATATATATATATATATATATATATATATATATATATATATATATCAAATCAATGCACTGTACATCTAAAGTTTATACAATGTTTTATATCAATTATAATGCAGTAAAGCTGGAAAAAATGTAAGCATTTAGTAAACACAAATATTCTAAAATGTTTCTATTTTGTAATAGATTGTAGTGATTCTTAGCATCATCCCTCATGATTTCAACAGTGACAAAAAAACTGAATTTGCTAGTTAGCTTGATTTAAGTTAAATTTCCTGGTTACATAATATAATGAAGTTATTTTGGACAAGACATTAAACTTGCTCTTTTGGTTTAAACTTTCTATGGGGCACCTGGGTGGCTCAGTTGGTTAAGTATTTGATTTAGGCTCAGGTGATGTCATGAGATCATGAGATCATGATGATCTCATGGTTTGTGAGTTTGAGCCCCATGTTGGGCTCTGTGCTGACATCTCTCTCAGAGCCTGGAGCCTGCTTTGGATCTGTGTCTCCCTCTCTCTCTTTCCCTCCCCTGCTTGTGCTCTGTCTCTGTCTCTCTCAAAAATAAATGAACATTTAAAAAAAAAAACTTTCTATAGGACTAAGTAGATTTTTTTTTCCCTGATACAGAAACTGTCTAGATTTTTTAACCCATGGGCAGAAGTGCCCCCTTGCAAATTACGTATTTCATAGTTGTAGATTATTTGGCTCGTCTTCTTTAAAATCTTTTTTTTTCACCTAACTTACATTAGTGAATGTATCACTCACTTTTTATTGTGCAATACAATGTAATTTTAAGCAATATAACCTTTTTAAACCAGTCCATAAGTCTATAGGTGGGCTTCGTCTTGCAAGATGAGCTAATGTAGGATTCTCCCTTGTGTTTGCTGTCAACTGAAAGATGGGCAAGTGACTATGTGATATAGGACAGCCTAACTAACAGGTAGTTACATATTCCCTAGCAGGAATTCTTTGGTTCTCCTCTATTTGACTCCAAGTCTTCCAGAGGTCTTGTTTAGGTTAGTCACAGCACAGTCTTAGGGCTCCAAGCACAGCAAGAGAATTCAAGTCCCAAGGAGCAAACTCTGTTCAAGTCTTCTCCTGTGCCATGTCTGATATTTCCATTGTTCAAAGCAACTTGTGTGTCCAACCCAATAGAAGAGTGAAGATTTCATAAGTTATATTTATTTTCAATCCGCAATTCACTGTGGCATTTCAGATAATACAGAGAAGTAGTATAACATCTCATTCATGTTATTACATGTAAGGCAAATTAACCATTAGCCTATTGACTCAGAATACAGTAAATTCCTTTCTGCAAAGAAAACTATAGACACTTCCTTTATGGTTTTATTTAAAGTCCTTTGTTAACAAAAAACTTAACAAAAGCAAAAGTAATTTGTTAAGCTCATCTGTTTTCTCCTACTTGTCAGTTCTCATTCAGAGAAAGGAAAATGTTTGGATGAGGGATCAAGTAAAATTCTACAGAATAAAAATCATGTTGTAAAAATCCAAAAAAAAATTGCTACCGCCAGAGAATATACATTTACATCATTAAATAAAATGAATTGAAGGAGTTGAATTTTCTATTCTTGTATATAAATGATTAGGAGAAAATCTGAGATTGAATATTTATAGAACATACTCTTCTCAAGCACAAATCACAGTATAACTCTAAAAGGATGGGGGCGCCTGGGTGGCGCAGTCGGTTAAGCGTCCAACTTCAGCCAGGTCACGATCTCGCGGTCCGTGAGTTTGAGCCCCGCGTCAGGCTCTGGGCTGATGGCTCAGAGCCTGGAGCCTGTTTCTGATTCTGTGTCTCCCTCTCTCTCTGCCCCTCCCCCGTTCATGCTCTGTCTCTCTCTGTCCCAAAAAAAATAAATAAAAACGTTGAAGAAAAAATTAAAAAAAAAAAATAAAAGGATAAGTAAAACCTTTCTCCCAAGTGAACAGTTCTATTGAGAAAGTTACTATTTGATGAAAGTTTTGCAGCCATGAATTTAAGCTAATATGGAAAACTTATGTAGTAACGGTTTTATTTGAGAACTTAATTGGCTAATTATATTTATAATACTTAAAGGAAACAGGTTATCAAAAAGTAGAGACTTCTCTTTCTGCTGCTTCTTTATTGGTGTATGGAAATACAACCAATTTCCGTGCATTGATTTTATATCCTGCAACTTTGAATTCATGGATCAGCTCTAGCATTTTTTGGTGGAATATTTTGGGTTTTCCATAGATACTATCATGTTGTCTGTGAAGAATGAAAGTTTTAC